>NC_083840.1:5614053-5700011 GCF_015708825.2 Lethenteron reissneri
TGAACAAAAAACATCTTAAAGTGAATATGTGACTGAGTGCAAACAGAAATCCAAGAAAAGACAGCAAAATATTGCAGAAAAAAATCACCGTTACACACCAATGCTGTGGCAAAAATCCCAGTGGGATGCAAGTCAAACAACAACCACCACAAGACAACTTAGATTAAGGCAATCAGTCTAACTCCGTACTACAAGAACACAAACATGGCTAAACCAATACACTTTTAGAAATCACCAATAATATAGCCATGAAAGCAATGAAACAGTGATCCTAGATTTGAAGCTTCGTGACTCACGTCACCAACCCAAACACTCAACCACCCACTCACTCACCCAACCACTCACTCAATCAACCACTCAATCAACCACTCCACTCACCCAACCACTCACTCACCAACCCAAACACCACCCCACTCACTCACCCAACCACTCACTCACCCAACCACTCACTCAATCAACCACTCACTCAACCACTCACTCACCCAACCACCTCACTCACCCACCACTCACTCACCAACCCAAACACTCACCCACTCACCAACCCAAACACTCACCCACTCACGGAATTTTCACAATAAATGACACAAACAACATGTACCACCAAAAACCCTGCAGCCATAGCTGGCTGCATGAGTCACTCCACAACAGCAGCAGGAGCATCAATTGGAGTATTATAATTGTTCAATGCACCTTTAAGATCAGCACACTGGTACAGACAGGTGGGTGTGTGGTCACGTGAGTCTATGGGGGTACAATCCATGGTGTTCCGTTAACTCCACCGATGATTAGGACACGCTACGAATTGCATTGAGACTTGGACTGGCTGCTACAATTCGTCTGGAAATCCAAAGGAAAAGCGAATTTCACTTCCGAATCGATTTGTCGATTCGCTTTTTTGCTTTACAACCCGACGAATCGAATCGATTCCTTGCGAAACGGAACGTTGGCGGGCGCGCGATGCGTTCGTGTTACTCGATTCTATCGATTCTATCGATTTATGTAGAAAATCGATTCCTCTCGTGACGCCGTATTATAGGGGAGTGGGGAATCGTTAGTTTTATATAAAAACAAATCCTGATGAATCGATTCCGTAATCGTACCACGTGGAAGCGCTTCGCCTGTTAAGAATTTACATTGAGATACATTGGGATGTGTGGAGAGAATCGATTCAATTTAATCGTGTCGGCGATTTTCAGAATCGATTCGGCAGTGCAAGTCCGGGGGGGGGCTGAGAGGCGGTGTTGGTGGGCAGAGAATCGATTCCATTTTAATCGTGTCGGCGACTTTTAGAATCGATTCGGAAGTGCAAGTGTGGGTGGGGGGGCGGCGTGGGTGAGAGAATCGATTCGGGGTGGTGCGGGGGTAGAGAATCGATTCTATTTCATCCGTCTTGTTGACTTTTACAGAATCGATTCGTAAGTGCAAATGGGGGGATGGGCGGGGGGTGTTTGGAGGGAATCGATTCCATTTGGAGTCGTGTTGCCGATTAGTGGAATCGATTCGTCGTTGCAGGGGGGGGGGGTTGGTGGGGGGGTGATTCCGTGAAGGCGGAACTGGGCGCGGAAGGGCTCAGACGGGGAGAGACGCGGGGGGAGAGACACGCGGGGGTAGAGAGACACACGGGTAGAGAGAGACACGGGGAGAGACGCGGGGGGAGACGCGGGGAGAGACACTGGGGTAGAGAGAGACGCGGGGAGACACTGGGGTAGAGAGAGACGCGGGGGGTAGAGAGACACGCGGGAGAGACACTCGGAGAGACACACGGAGAGACACTGGGGGGGGAGAGACACTGGGGGAGAGGACACGGAGAGACACTGGGGGGGAGAGACACGCGGGGAGAGAGACACGGGGAGAGACACGGGGAGACACGGGGAGAGACACGGGGGGAGACACGGGGGGAGACGAGACACGCGGGGAGAGACGGGGAGAGACACGGGGGTAGAGAGACGCGGGGAGAGACACGGGGGTAGAGAGAGAGACGCGGGGGGGGGGGGGACACGGGGAGACACGGGGGGAGACACGGGGAGAGACACGGGGAGAGACACGCGGGGTAGAGAGACACGGGGGGAGACGCAGGGAGAGAGACACGGGGAGACACGGGGGGAGACACGGTGGGAGAGACACGGGGAGGAACCCCGTGAGACACCGCGGGCTGGTTGGGTGACATAGCGGGTGGGTGAGCGGGAGGGAGACGCCGGCGGGAGAGACGGGGGGAGGAGGTTTTGGGGAGCAGGAGGGGAGAGTTGTGGGGGAGACGAGGGACGAGGGGAGACGCCGAGGGAGCAGGAAGAGGAAGGTAGGAGGAGGAGGAGGTGACACGAGGAGGAAGGGAGTGGGGAGAGAGACACACACACAGAGATAGAGAGACACACACAGAGACACATACAGAGAGAGAGACACACACAGAGACACAGAGAGAGACACACACAGAGAGAGACACACACAGAGAGAGACACACACAGACACACAGACAGACACACAGACACACACAGACACATACAGAGACAGACACACAGACAGACACACACACATACACACAGACAGACACACACACATACACACAGACACACACACACAGACACACACACACAGAGACACACACACACAGACACACAGAGAGACACACACACAGAGACACACACACAGACAGACACACAGACAGACACAGACAGACACAGACAGACACAGAGACAGACACACACAGACACACAGAGACACAGACACAGAGACAGACACACACAGACACACAGAGACACACACACAGACACACACACACAGAGACACACACACACAGACACAGAGACACACACACAAACACACACACAGACACACACACAGACACACACACACAGAGACACACACAGAGACACACACACAGACACACAGACACACACACAGACACACACACAGACACACACACACAGAGACACACACACAGACACACACATACACACACACAGACACACACACACACAGAGACACACACACACACAGAGACACACACACATACACACACACATACACACACACAGAGTGACTTGGCTACAGGGTGACGCAGTGAGACGCGATGGCCGCTTCTCAGGGTGGTGGTGGTGGTGGCGTTGACGGAGCCAGTGGCTTCGGTAGTTCAAGCGGTGGTGGTGGTGGTGGTGGTAGTGGTGGTAGTGGTGGTGGTGGTGGTGGTAGTGGTGGTAGTGGTGGTGGTAGTGGTGGTGGTAGTGGTGGTGGTAGTGGGGACAGTGGTGGCGCTAGCTATGCCGTAGCCGGCGCTGCAAGTGGTGGTGGTAGTGGTAGTTATGGTGGTGGCAGTGGTGGTGGTAGTGGTGGTGGCGGTAGTAGTGGTTATGGTGGTGGTAGTGGTGGTGGCGGTAGTGGTGGTGGTACTAGTGGTGGTGGTAGTTATGGTGGTGGTAGCACTTACGGATTGGGTGGCACAAGCGGTAGCTATGCCGTAGGCGGTGGGTTTGGTGGTGGTGGGTTTGGTGGTGGTGGTGGCATTGGTGGTGGCACCTACAGCCTCACCTCGGCAGCTTCGTCTGCCCCAAGCATCGCGAGCTACAGCGGCGGGTCCAGCAGTGGATTTGGAGGCATCTCTGGTAGCTACATTGGTGGTGGTGGTGGTGGCTGCCTAAGTGGTGGTGGTGGTGGTTCTGCTGGGAATTCTGGTGCTCCGTACGGGAGTAACTTCAACGCCTCTCCCACTGCTGGTGCTGGTGGTGGTGGTGCTGGTGGTGGTGGTGCTGGTGGTGGTGCCATCACTGGACCTGCCAATACCATCGCAGCCAATTCCGTGGCGTCTTCTGCCAGCGGTGGTGGTGCCTCGAATTCTCTCAACAACAACACCACAACAACAACAACCACCACCACCACCACCTCGACACCCATCAACACCACCACGAGCAGCGGCGGCGGTGGCAACAACAGCAGCCGACAGCCCAAAAAGTACCGAATTCTGGGACTCCTCGATGCCATCCATGATGCTGTCGGCCCTCCGAGAGCCACGGTGGACAGGCGGACGGTGGAGAAGTCGTGGGAAGCTCATGGACAAGGTGGTGAAGGCGTGCCAGGCGCCACGATTGCAACTCAAGAATAGCCCCCCGTACATCCTGGACATCCTGCCAGACACCTACCAACACCTGAGGCTCGTGCTGTCCAGGTGATGTGATGGGGGTGTGGGGGGGTGGATGGAGTGGTTGGGGTGGGGTGAGTGAGTGGGTGGGTGAGTGGGTTGGTGAGTACGTGAGTGTTTGGGTTGGTGAGTGAGTGAGTGGTTGGGTGACTGAGTGGTTGGGTGAGTGAGTGAGTGGTTGGGTGAGTGAGTGAGTGGTTGGGTTGGTGAGTGGGTGGGTGGGTGAGTGAGTGGTTGGGTGAGTGAGTGAGTGGTTGGGTGAGTGGTTGGGTGAGTGAGTGGTTGAGTGAGTGGGTGAGTGAGTGGGTGAGTGAGTGGTTGAGTGAGTGGGTTGGTGAGTGGGTTAGTGAGTGAGTGGACATCCTGCCCGACACCTACCAACACCTGAGGCTCGTGCTGTCCAGGTGATGTGATGGGGGTGTGGGGTGTTGGGGTAGGAAGAGAGGGTGTTTGGGGGATGGATGGAGAGTGGTTGGGGTGAGTGAGTGAGTGGTTGGTGAGTGGGTGAGTGTTTGGGTTGATGAGTGGTTGAGTGTTCGGGTTGGTGAGTGGGTGAGTGGTTGGGTGAGTGAGTGAGTGAGTGGTTGGGTGAGTGAGTGGGTGAGTGAGTGAGTGAGTGGTTGAGTGAGTGAGTGGTGATTGGGTTGGTGAGTGAGTGGTTGGGTGGGTGAATTTAGTAGTTGGGTGGGGTTGGTGAGTGAGTGGTTGGGTGAGTGAGTGGGTGAGTGAGTGGTTGGGTTGGTGAGTGAGTGGTTGGGTTGGTGAGTGAGTGGTTGGGTTGAGTGAGTGTTTGGGTGAGTGAGTGGTTGGGTGAGTGAGTGGTTGGGTGGGTTGGTGAGTGAGTGGTTGGGTGGGTTGGTGAGTGAGTGGTTGGGTGGGTTGGTGAGTGAGTGGTTGGGTGGGTTGGTGAGTGAGTGGTTGGGTGAGTGAGTGGTTGGGTGAGTGAGTGAGTGGTTGGGTGGGTGAATGGTTGTGTTGGTCAGTGAGTGGTTGGGTGAATTTAGTGGTTGAGTGGGGTTGGTGAGTGGTTGAGTTGGTGAGTGAGTGGTTGGGTGAGTGAGTGGTTGGGTTGGTGAGTGAGTGGTTGGGTGGATGGATGAATTTAGTGGTTGGGGTGAGTGGTTGGTTGGGGTTGGGGTGGGATGGGTGAGTGTTTGGTTGAGTGGTTGGGTTGGTGATTGGTTGGGTGGGTGGGTGAATTGAATGGTTGGGGTGTGAAATGAGAAGTTGGATGGTATGGACGAGTGTTTGGGTGAGTGTCTAAGTTGGTGAGTGAGTGGGTGGGTGATTGTCTGGTTGGGTTGGTGATTGTGTGGTTCTGTGGGTGGCTGAAATGAGTGTGTGGGTGGGTTAGCGAGTAAGTGAGCAGGGGAGTGAATTGGTGACAAATAATGGCTGGAATTATTGGGCTAACCATCCCAAATGAAAATTTTTTTTGAGACTCTACGAGGCTTTAATGAATTAATTAATGTTATTTTTATTGTTAGTAACATCAACGCTTTCCAACCAAGATTGATAGCGTTTGAGGCTGAGTCAACCTATGGGGAGGCCCAGGACCGGTTCAGATAATCGTCACCAGTGTTGGTGGCCGTGAGCGGAAATCGAACTCGTCAACTCGCCCATTCACTCGCACATCCACTCATCCATCCACTTAGCCACATTCATCCACTCACCCATCCACTTACCCATCCACTCACCCGTCCACTCACCCGTCCACTCACCCATCCACTCACCCATCATCTCACCCATCCACTTAGCCACATTCATCCACTCACCCACCCACCCACTTACCCATTCGCTCGCCCATTCACTCACCCATTCGCTCACCCACCCGCACGCCCACCCGCTCGCCCATCCGCTCGCCCATCCGCTCACCCATCCGCTCACCCATCCACTCACCCATCCACTCACCCACCCACTCACCCACCCACTCACCCACTCATTCACCCATCCACTTACAAATCCACTCATTCACTCACACCAACTACTGGACATTTGTGAAAACGAGCTTTACGGTTCATCATCTTCCTCCAGTGATGAAATAAGGATTCTGATTCTAACTCATCCGTGTGTGATGTGACGGAACTCTCGCACAAAGTTGTGGTGGTGGTTCAGAACTCTACCGTAGAGAGACCCCCGGATGCATTCATCAAAGCGTTGGCTAAAAAAAACAAAAACCTGGGTCACAACCCAGTGGCAAGAGAGAAATTAATATCGCACGTACATGCAACATTTCCACGGCCTTTTGGCCTGACAGCCGCCCACCCAGCCACTCACCCACCCGCCCGCTCACCCACTCACTCGCCCACCCACCCAGCCATTCACCCACCCACCCAGCCACTCACCCACCCAGCCACTCACCCACCCAGCCACTCACTCACCCACTCGCCCACTCACCCACCCAGCCACTCACCCACCCAGCCACTCACCCACCCAAGCCACTCACCCGCCCAGCCGTTCACCCGCCCACTCACCCACCCGTCCACTCACCCACCCGCCCACTCACCCACTCGCCCACCCGCCCACTCACCCACCCACTCACCCACCCTGCCACTCACCCACTCAGCCACTCACCCACTCCACTCACCCACTCAGCCACTCACCCACCTACTCACTCACCCACCCGCCCACTTACCCACCCGCCCACTCATCCACCCAGCCACTCATGCATCCATCCAAAGCTCACTCACCCACTCACCTACCCACCCCAAGCCATTCACCCACTCACCCACCCACTCACCCACCCACTCACCCACCCACTCACTCACCCACCCACCCACTCACCTGCCGAGTCACTCACCGACCCAGCAACTCGCCCATTCTGCCCACTCACCTGCACCCACCCAAGCCACTCCCCCATCCAGCAACTGACCCACGCACCCACTCAACCACCCAGCTACTCACCCACCTACTCACCCACCCACTCACCCACCCACCAACTGACCCACCCACTCACCCACTGACCCACCCACTCACCCACTCACCAACTCACTCACTCACCCACCCACTCAACCAACCAGCCACTCGCCCACCTACTCACCCATCCGCCTACCCACCCATCCGCCCACTCACCTATGCACCCATCCATCAATCCACGCACCCACTCACCCACCCACACAGCCACTCACCCACCCAGCAACTCACCCACCCAGCAACTCACCCACCCAGCAACTGACCACCCACGCACCCACTCACCCACTCACCCACCCACCCAAGCCGCCTGCTTTTGTGCCTGCTGATCGAATGCTTCCGAGAGACGGCGAGCGTGTCGGAAAGTGACCCGCACGTAATCCGTGCGCGTGCGTGGTCTCCCCCCCCCCAAACTTGTTATCTTGACTACTGCAGCCGTGTGACATTTGTTTGGTTTGTTGTGGTGGTGGCGGCGGTGCGGCGGTTTGGGTGAGTGAGTGAGTGGTTGGGTGAGTGAGTGGTTGCGTGAGTGAGTGGTTGGGTGAGTGAGTGAGTGGTTGGGTGAGTGAGTGAGTGGTTGGGTGAGTGAGTGAGTGGTTGGGGGAGTGAGTGAGTGGTTGGGTGAGTGAGTGAGTGGTTGGGTGGGTGAGTGAGCGGTTTGGGTGAGTGAGTGAGCGGTTTGGGTGAGTGAGTGAGCGGGTTGGGTGAGTGAGTGAGCGGGTTGGGTGAGTGAGTGAGTGGTTGGGTGAGTGAGTGAGTGGTTGGGTGAGTGAGTGAGTGGTTGGGTGAGTGAGTGAGTGGTTGGGTGAGTGAGTGGTTGGGTGAGTGGTTGGGTGGGTGAGTGAGCGGTTTGGGCGAGTGAGTGAGCGGGTTGGGTGAGTGAGTGAGTGGTTGGGTGAGTGAGTGAGTGGTTGGGTGAGTGAGTGAGTGGTTGGGTGAGTGAGTGGGTGGTGCGGCAAGCGCAGTGACGATTGTCTGAGCCGGTCCTGGGCCTCCCTCCACTTGGCCTCAAATGAGTACCTGGTGTGGTTTGTCGGGCGCCACGGTGGCTAGGAGATGTTAACTGCCTCGCCTGGTATACAGGAGGTTGTGGGTTCGATCCCGACACTAAGATTGTCAGGCTCGGGATTGAACCCACGACCTCGTGCATACCAGGCGAGATAGTCAACATCTCACTCACCACGAGCAAGACGTTGGCACGCACGCGCACACGTGAACACGTGTGCACGCACGTTAACACAAAGATCCCACGTATAGCCTTAACAGACTGTACGGGCAAGTGCTGTTAGCGAGTAGCACCTATAAAGGGCCAGAACGGTACACGAGGGGGTGGGTGGCCAGCACCACGCCCGAGCGCCTTTGTCTCCCCAGTGCAAGCGATGTTTACACACCGCACCAGGTACTCATTTCAGGCTGAGTCGACCTAGAGGAGGCCCAGGACCGATTCAGATGATCGTCACCGGTGTTGGCCGTGAGCGGGAATCGAACCGGGGTCGCCAGGTTCATAGCGCAGCGCACTAACCGCTACACTACCGCTAACACACGCACGCGCACACACAACAACAACCGCCATTCGCCACTAAGTGGCGGTGACGTCACCACGACGCTTGTGCCAGGCCATGTGCACCTTGAGGCTACGTGAAGTGTCGAACGCCCGCTGGCAGGAGGTCACGGGGCAAACCCAGGTGCCACGGGTCGACTGACCGAGATGACCGAGATGACTGGCTGATGCACCACCTGTGCCCCCTACTGTGCCAAATTGCTGTGCTTTAGCCACCCGGCGCTCCGCTCGTTGTTGTGAGCGTCGCTCTTCCGCCCTCCGTTGTTGTTGGAGGGCGACTGCCTCCAACTGCCCAGTAGCAGCGTCCTTCACGAGCCTCCTCCACAGAGGCCGATCTTGACACCGCTGGTACCGGTCATCCGCAAATCCACTCAGCTCCACGTCCTCCTGTACCACATCACTCCATCTCTTCTCTAGCCCGTACCGCGCCCGTTTAGCCCCCTCGATCCGGCCGAACAAAAGCTGTTTAGGCACACACACACACACGCGGTAACACACGCGCACGTGTTTCCGACGGCCGGACCCCCAACCTCGGAGCGAACCGTTGCCGCCCCGCAGGTACGAGGAACGCATGCAGGCGCTGGCCGAGAACGAGTACTTCCGCGTGTGCGTGGAGAACCTGGTGAGGAAGAGCAAGCAGGCGCTGCGGCTCTTCAAGGAGGCCAGGGAGCGAATGTTCGAAGAGCACTCACAGCCCAGGCGAGTGGTGGGGCACCGCCGCTCGGCGCTACGGAGACCGTGGGGTGGGGGGGGGGTCGAGGGGGGCGGTGGTAGATCGACGATGATCGGTCGTGGTGTTGATGGTGGCATTTTAATAATTTACGGGGATGTTAACTGCCTCGTTTGGCATGCAGGAGGTCGTGGGTTCCATCCCGATCCTGACGATGCCAGGTTGATGGTGGCATTTTAATAATAATAGTTTACTGGTGCCACGGTGGCGAGATGTTTACTGCCTGGCATGCAGGAGGTCGTGGGTTCCATCCCGATCCTGACGATGCCAGGTTGATTGTGGCATTTTAATAATAATGATTTACTGGTGCCACGGTGGCGAGATGTTTACTG
Organism: Lethenteron reissneri; assembly: GCF_015708825.2. Taxonomy (NCBI): domain Eukaryota; kingdom Metazoa; phylum Chordata; class Hyperoartia; order Petromyzontiformes; family Petromyzontidae; genus Lethenteron; species Lethenteron reissneri. Next base: position 5,623,716 of record NC_083840.1, read on the forward strand.
CCTCGCCTGGCATGCAGGATGGTTGTGCATTGGATTCAGCTACTCACGATGCCGGGTTGATGGTGGCATTTTAATAATCATCTCCATTATCCACTCGCAGACTCACTCATTCACTCAGTTCACTCTTGAGTTTTGGTTAAAGAAAATCAACTTCAAACTTCGCTTACTAACTCACTCCCCTTATCACATTCAATCAATTACCCACCCACCCACTGACCCACCCACTCACCCACTCGCTCACCCACCCACTCACCCACCCACCGACCCACTCACCAACTCACTCACCCACCCACTCACCCACTCACCCACCCACCAACTCACTCACCCACCCACCCACTCACAAACTGACCCACTCACTCACCCACTCATCAACTCGCTCACCCACCCACTCACCAACTCACTCACCCACCCACTCACCAACTCACCAACTCGCTCACCCACTCACCAACTCACTCACCCACCCACTGACCCACCCACTGACCCACTCACCCACTCACTCACCAACTCACCCACTCACCCACTCACTCACCAACTCACTCACCAACTCGCTCACCCACCCACCCACCCACTCGCCCACCCAGGATAATCTTGTGCACGAGTCTCAGCCTGGCTCCCCCCAGTTCTCACCTCTGGTTGAAGCAAATTTAAACTTGAAACGATCGCTGCCACCTGTCGCTCCGACTGTGGGGCCAGCTACCGGTGGCTCTGGCTGGCTGCGTTCACGACCTGATCCCTATCGCACCTCCGCAGCTAACTTCCTCGAGCACAGGGACTGGGCCATGAACGTGGCGGTGGCTTGGATTGTGCGTGCGTGTCAATTGTGCAAGTGTCGGAGTATGCAGTTTGTGCGTGTGCGCGTGCGTGTGTGGTAAAGGTGTGCTGCGTGTGTGTACGCACGCATATATGTGTTGAACTTCGTTTGCACCGCACGTAGCCAACCGTGCTAATCGGAGGTGCGTAGTGTGTGTGTGTGCAAAGTGTGCATGGTTTGTGTGTGTGTGGAAAGTTTACATGGTTTGTGTGTGTGGTGTGTGTGTGTAATGTGTGTGTGTATTGTGTGTGGAAAGTTTACGTGGTTTGTGTGTGTGGTTTGTGTGTAATGTGTGTGTGTATTGTGTGTGCAAAGGGTACATGGTTTTTGTGTGTGTGGAAAGTTTACATGGTTTGTGTGTGTGTGTAATGTGTGTGTATTGTGTGTGGAAAGTTTACATGGTTTGTGTGTGTGGTTTGTGTGTAATGTGTGTGTGTATTGTGTGTGCAAAGGGTACATGGTTTTTGTGTGTGTGTAATGTGTGTGTGGAAAGTTTACATGTTTTGTGTGTGTGGTGTGTATGTGTAATGTGTGTGTGGAAAGTTCACATGGTTAGTGTGTGTGGTGTGTGTGTAATGTGTGTGTGCGAAGTGTACATGGTTTGTGTGGTCAGTGAGCGTGTGTGGTCAGTGAGCGTGTGTGTATGTGGAATGTGAGTATGTTGTACATATGGCGAACTTCTTTCGCGCCGTACCTAGCCAACCGTGCGTCGTGTGTTCTGTGTGGTAAGTGTGTGGTGTGTGTGTGTGTGTGGTAAGTGTGTGTGTGTTGTGTGTGCGTAGTATGTGGTGAGTTTAGTGTGTGGTGAGTGTGTAGTGTGTGTGTAGTGTGTGGTGAATTTAGTGTGTGGTGAGTGAGTGTGTAGTGTGTGTGTGGTGTGTGTAGTGTGTGTGGTGTGTGTGTGGTCAGTGTGTGTGTAGTGTGTGGTGGGTTTAGTGTGTGGTTAGTGTGTGTGTAGTATGTGATGTGTGAGTGTGTAGTGTGTGTGTCTTTGTAGTGTGTGCGTCTAAGTTCCACTTCATAGCCTAAGCCCCATTTCCAAACCGAACTTTTCCTAACAGTTTATCGAGGCTCTGTGGCATGTTTGCCTTAGCATGTGTGTGTGACTTTAGCGTGCGTGTGTGTATGAAGTTGTATACACGTGCGTATCTCTGTGTGTGCTTGAGTATGGCAAGTGGAAGTGCAGCGGTCAGCATCGCGCCGCGCTACGAACCCGTCGATTATCTGAATCGGTCGCTGGGCCTCCCCCTAGGTCGACTCGGCCTCAAATGAGTAATCTGGTGTGGTGTGGAAACATCGCCACTGGGGAGACAAAGGCGGCCGGGCGAGTGGTGCTGGCCTTCATCGGCGCTGCTCGCTCACAGCACTTGCCCCGACAGTCTGTTGAGGCTACACGGGGGATCTTTGATGACGACGATGATGATGATGTTGATGGCAGCGACAATGATGATGATGGTGATGATGACGACGATGGTGATGATGACGACGATGATGACGATGATGATGACGATGATGACGACGATGATGACGACGATGATGACGATGATGACGACGATGATGACGACGACGGCGACGATGACGACGACGACGATGACGACGACGATGTTGATGACGACGACGACGACGATGATGACGACGATGATGACGACGATGATGACGACACGATGATGACGACACGATGATGACGACGATGATGATGACGATGACGACAATGACGACACGATGATGACGACGATGATGACGACGATGATGACGACGATGACGACGATGATGATGACGGCGACGATGATGATGACGACGACGATGATGACGACGACGACAATGATGATGATGTTGATGGCAGCGACAATGACGATGATGACGACGACGATGTTGATGATGACGATGACGGCGACGATGACGACGACAATGATGATGATGACGATGACGACGATGTTGATGACGACGATGTTGATGATGACGATGACGGCGACGATGACGGCGACGATGATGATGACGATGACGACGACGATGATGATGATGACGGCGATGATGACGACGACGATGATGACGACGATGATGACGACGATGATGACAACTGCGATGATGACGACAATGACGATGATTGCGATGATGATGACGGCGATGATGAAGATGGTAACGACTGCGATGAAGACAACGATGATGATGACGATGACGACAAGGACGATGATGACGGCGATGATGATGATGTAAATGACAACTCGGATGACGACGATGACAACAGTGACAACTGCGATGATGACGACTGCAATGACGACAACGACGATTGCGATCACGACTGCGGTGACGATGACAATGACGATGATTAAGGCGATGACGCCGGTGATGACGACTGCGACGATGTTTTTCGTTGCAGGCGGAACCTCACGAAGCTGTCGCTGATCTTCAGCCACATGCTGGCGGAGCTCAAGGCGCTCTTCCCCGGGGGGATCTTCCAGGGCAACGACTTCCGCATCACCAAGGCGGACGCCTCCGACTTCTGGAGGAAGGCCTTCGGAGAGAGGTGAGCCACGGGGTCTGCCGCTCCCCCGCCCCTGGCTCTCGGCTCAGCGTCTGCTGAAGGTTCCCCCCCCCCCCCCCCCCCCCGTGGTTCGACTGCAGCTTTCGTCCACCCTCGATGGATAGACTCAACACTGCACCATAGACTCAACATTGCCCATAGACTCAACACTGCACCATAGACTCAACACTGCCCATAGACTCAGCACTGCCCACAGACTCAGCACTGCCCATAGACTCAACACTGCCCACAGACTCAGCACTGTCCATAGACTCAGCACTGCCCACAGACTCAGCACTGCCCATAGACTCAGCACTGCCCACAGACTCAGCACTGTCCATAGACTCAGCACTGCCCACAGACTCAGCACTGCCCACAGACTCAGCACTGCCCATAGACTCAACACTGCCCACAGACTCAGCACTGTCCATAGACTCAGCACTGCACCATAGACTCAACACTGCCCAGAGACTCAACACTGCCCACAGACTCAACACTGCCCATAGACTCAACACTGCCCATAGACTCAACACTGCCCACAGACTCAACACTGCCCATAGACTCAACACTGCCCATAGACTCAACACTGCACCATAGACTCAACACTGCCCATAGACTCAACACTGCCCACAGACTCAACACTGCCCACAGACTCAACACTGCCCACAGACTCAACACTGCCCATAGACTCAACACTGCCCACAGACTCAACACTGCCCATAGACTCAAGACTGCCCATAGACTCAACACTGCCCATAGACTCAACACTGCCCATAGACTCAACACTGCCCACAGACTCAACACTGCCCACAGACTCAACACTGCACCATAGACTCAACACTGCCCACAGACTCAACACTGCCCACAGACTCAACACTGCCCACAGACTCAACACTGCACCACAGACTCAACACTGCCCACAGACTCAACACTGCCCATAGACTCAACACTGCACCACAGACTCAACACTGCACCATAGACTCAACACTACCCATAGACTCAACACTGCCCATAGACTCAACACTGCACCACAGACTCAACACTGCCTCTGTACATTGAGCGGGTCCCCTCCTTAACCTCCCTTTCGTTCCTCTCTTAAAGCCTCACCACCTCTGCTCCATCACCATCGCCCGTTCCCTTTCCTCTCCCCCATCTCCCCGTCGCCCCTCCACCACTCCCCTCCCCAACAGCCCCTCCCGTTAACTCCCCCCCACCACCCCAAGCACCTTCCCTGTCGCTACTGTCCCTCATTCCTCCTCGACCCACGTGGTACCGGCCCCCAGCCGCCCTCCTAAATCACTCCGCTCCGTGTCGCCGCTTTTCAAACTCCGGCAAGCGTCGTCGGTGACGGTGGGGGGGTAGGGGGGGGCAGGTCTCCAGGAATATGAAATTAGAAGATCGGGTGCGAACGCGGGCGTGCGTGTCTTGAGCTTCGTGACCGGGAAAACCTGAAAGTGTTCATTCCTTGGTCCATTTTGCTCCTGCGGGGCGAGCCGGGAGCTCCGTGCGAGGCTCCGGCTCTCGCGTTGCGGCCTCGCGCTGAACGTGCGGGGAGATCCACCTTTGCCCGTCGACGGCGAATTGTTCGGTTTGCCTCGTGCGGAATTTGATGGCGAGGCCGATAGGAATTGTCATGTAGACTAGCCGTAGTTTCAAACGCACCAAGCTTACCATAATAATAATACAACTCCTATCCAGGGGCCTGTCCTGGCTCCTCCCCCCCCTCAACCAGTATATATACAAGGTCGGATCTCTTGTAATTTCTCATTTGCTTGATACAGCGAGCGAACTGTGACGGTTCCACCTGAAGACGGAGGCTTGTGTTGCCTCCGAAACGTCGTGATTTTTATTTTATTTTACTTTTATAAATTTTAATTTTTTACCTACGTGACTTTACCGAAAAAACCCAAGAATATTAATGTAAAGGTGTCCCCTCTCCGGCCGCTTGACCGTGACGCAAGATCAATGAGAACACACACACACAACCCCCTTCCTGGCGTGCCTGTGTAGTAAGTTGATGAGGAGACGATGAGGAAGTTGAGACACACTGTTTATTAACTCCGGGACAGATACAATAGTTGAAGGGGTATCGGCCCCTTCACCCGTACTATGGGAAACCCACCCTAGTACTAAGCCCTCTGTCCTGTCCCCCAGTCCTCCTCTACTGGGCTACGGGAGGCTGACTGATCTGGCCCTGGCAAGCACAGATCTCGGCACCAGCTAACCAGCCTTGCCCTGATAAGGGCAGCGGTCTGGAAGCTCTTGGGCCGCGCCACTGGCTTACCCGGCTCGGCCCTTATAAGGACGGCGAGACCGGGGAGTCCCAGGGCCTAATCTCCGAGTCTTGGATCTTCACTGGTCAGCTTCGTGTCGAACTGCCTCGAGCTCTTTGGGTTCCACCTTTTATAGGGATCGCCTCCGAGGGCTGGGGGCGTGGGCAATAACTGATGCGGACGTCGGTGTGACCCCCCGTGTATGTGAGTGCCGACAGCCCTGTGTTTGTTGTCCGCCGTTTCTCCCGTAATAACCCCTACATCACCCCCCCCTGTACAGCTCGCAGCCGTCCCGGCTGCAACAATCCCTCAACCCCCAAGAATAAAGATTAACACCGTCAATACACGTGTGCCTCGTAACAGTAACAATAACAAGAACAAGCGTAACATCAACCGATGGTTCCCTAAAAAAAAAAAAAAACCCCCCACCCGGAACCGCAACACATATACAGAACGGTATAACAGCACATGCAATCAGCATATCGCGATCACACGCGTACATTGAAGCACAATAGCAAGCAAATCTGCAGGCGACCAACACACCATCAATCCCGTCGTAACTTTTCAACCACAACACAGTTATTCCCTCTCATGCAACGACCGCATCGCACACAGCACCTCGCAGCATAATACAGCCCAAAAAAACATTTTTTTTTTTCAATTAAGCCCATCGCGCACGGTGACCCACGAGATGGTACAGCACAGGATACCCGACGCTCCCACGTTAATAATTAACTTTACCATCAAGATAACAACTCCACGCAGCAGCGCACACACTCCCTTTGAAACTCAGCAACCACAGCAGACTCTCCGTCCATTCCCAACACACGCACACACTTACATGGACAGCAAGCAACAAGCAGATAGCGTGGTCATCGTTATTACACACACATACAACCATTAAAAAAACATATATACAATGAGCGGGTTCCGCAGCAACGGAACACGCGCGGAAAGCTAATCATAACAACCGGCGCGTTTTGGCGCGAGTCCGTGCAGCGGGCCCGTCACAAGGGGCCGGCTTGGTAGAGTCAGTGGCAGGTGTCGCATCAGCAGGTGCCTGGTCGTCCGGTTTCCCGGACGTGCCAGCGCCGCCCCCCACGGGGGAGGCTGGCAGCCCAGAGGGCTTCAGTCCTGGGGCTCCTGAAGACGGGACAGTCATTAGTGGATCAGAGGCTGGCATCGATCCCGCCCCCCCGGAGTCAGAGGACTCCCCACATGTTCGGCCATTTACGTGGGAGGAAGCGTGCGGAGCAAAAAATGGCTTTAACCGTGAAGGGTGCACAAACCACCGACGCTTCCCCCACTTAATGCGCACACATTGAGGCCGCACAACCTGCACAATTTCAACGGGGCCCCTCCATGGTCGCAACAACTTAGCCGAGGTGGCCAATGGCACCTGAGGGCAGTGCAACCATGCTCGGTCGCCCGGGTGCCATTCGTGCGTGTGAGTCCGGCGCGACCGCAATCTCTCGTTTTGTTTCTGGCGAGAGTCAGAGTTTTGCATGGCCGCCTGCCGTGCCTCCGCCAAGCGAAGGATGTTAAATTTAACATGGTCGGCGATTTTCGACTTAGCATGAGGCGCGGCAATCGTCAGCTGAGTCGCGACAGGCGGGTCAACCTCGCGACCATACATCAAAAAAAATGGCGAGAACCCGGTCGCCGCGTGAGGAGCCATCCTGTATGCCGCCAGGACTCCCCCGATCCGTAGATCCCAATCGTTTTGGGACTCAGATACCTGGTGGGATAGCATGGACGTAAGAGTCCTATGCAAGCGTTCCACCATCCCATCCGTTTGTGGATGGTAAGGCGAGGTACGAACTTTCTTTGTACCCAGAAGGCCACATACCTCGTGTAAAAGGGTACTAGTGAAATTCTTTCCCTGATCGGTCAACAACCGTTCCGGAGCGCCTTTGTCGAGGACGTAGCCCTGAACAAAAGCCTCCGCAACGGCCGCTGCGGACTGGTTGGCGAGGGGCCAAGCCATAGGCCATCGCGTGAAATATTCCACGCCAACCAGCAGGTACTTATTACCCCTCGGCGTGGAAGGAAACGGTCCCAAAATATCAAGGGCGACCAGCTCGTTAACCCGGGTGACTGAAATGGACTGGAGCGGTGGACTGGCTCCCTTCGCCGGCGGCTTCCGTTGTGCACACTGGGTACAGGACCGCAGCAGATCGTCCACGTCTCTTGCCATGCCCGGCCAAAAGTAATTAAGCTGGAGCATGGCAAGTGTTTTGAAGGTACCCAGGTGCAGGAGCCGTTCATGAGCAGCCCATACAGCCCTACCCCTCAACGTGGAAGGCACCACCAGCCTGTGACGGCGGATCGTCCCGTCCCAATGCATGAGTAAGCCCTGGCACCACCCCCATGAGTCAACGCCCGACTTCCCTTGACCTGATCCTTCCGCGCGACGTCGTAGCGCCAGGAGGGTCGCATCCTCCATTTGGAGGCGACCCCACTCAGTACTTGACAAGCCAAGTAGGGAATCACTCCCACCCTCCGAAATAGGACCAGCGTCCGAAGGAGTATCAACTGCGGCCGCAAGAACCCGATCCCGGCCGTCACTTGCCGATTTGCAACGGCCCGAACCCAAGAAACAAGTGCAATCCGGGGCGATCGGCAGGCGTGATAGGGCATCGGCGTTGGTGTGGCGAATCCCCTTCCGGTAAGTTGTCTCAAAATCGAAATCCTGCATGATCTCGAGCCATCGGGACAACTGCCCCGATGGCTGGTTAATTCGTAGGGCATACTGCAACGCTGCATGATCTGTACGGACGGTGAAATGCCGGCCGTACAGATATGGCCGGTACTGTTGGATAAAGAACACGATAGCCAACAGTTCGCGGCGGGTGACGCAGTACCGCTGCTCGGCCGGGGACAGTACTCTACTACCATAAGCCACAACGCGCTCCACGCCACCCACAATTTGTGACAGCACGCCTCCAATCCCGGTATTGCTTGCGTCCGTGTCGAGCACGAGCAAATGGCACTTTTGTGGCTTGAATTTCAAATTAGCAGCGCGCATTTTGAGAAAGACGGCCCGAAGCCTATCAAGGTGTTCCTCGAACGTCTTACTGAATACGATAACGTCATCCAGGTAAATCAAACACACCTCCCATTGCAAGCCAGCGAGGACCATTCCATCAGGCGCTGGAACGTCGCGGGAGCAGAGTGTAATCCCATGGGTAAGCGATTGAATTGGAAGAGGCCGTGCGGCGTTCGGAAAGCTGTTTTGGGCCTGGATTCGTCGTCCAAGGGAAGTTGCCAAAATCCTGAGAGCAAATCCAAAGTGGAAAAGAATCGCGATCCCGCGAGGGCATCCAGCGATTCGTTCATTCGAGGAAGCGGATAAGCATCGGCCACCGAGATCTTATTTAATCGCCGGAAATCAACGCAGAACCTTAGGGACCCGTCGTGCTTTTTGACCAACACTATGGGTGCACCCCAAGGGCTGGTCGAGGGAGAAATGATGTCCGATTTCAACATGTCATCTACAGCCGATTTGACATGATCCTTTTCGGCGGGACTTAACCGAAAAGGATTTTGGCGGATAGGAGCGTTGTCACCGGTGTCAATATGGTGGCGTAGCAATTTGGTACATCCGATATCGTATTTGTGTTTACTGAAGACGTCGGAAAATTCTCGCAATAAGGCGCGTAATCTAGCACGTTGTGCGTCAGACAGGTCAGGTGACTCAGCACACAACGCATCCAGCCAAACCTCGTCAGCGTCTGAGGCTAATCGCGTTTGAGAATCGGTGGCCACCTGGCCAATGATCGGCGTTTCCGCAGGTACCGGAACCGCATGTGCGAACACGGTACCTTGCGAAACCACTGCCGTCCGTGTCCCGACATTGAGGACCGCGATAAACGGGTCCCCATCCCCTTTAACAATAGTCTGGGCCGTCACCAGATCTGGCCCACTCACCCCGGCTCTAGATGGTCCCAAAATAACGCCCCGGTCAGAGACTCCTTTATCGAACGGTCGACGCAAGCGCAGGGGTACCAACATCTGTGCCCCCGGGGGTACACGCACCGTCCGAGCAACAAGCGCCTGTACCGTAGCACAGGCAACACGCACGGCAGGGGTGGCAGGTAGGAACGTCATACGTCGGCCCGATGGAAGCTCGATGCATTGCTGGTCAATCAGAATTTTGATGGGCAATTTGGCCAAAAGTCTGTCCCCAACAGGCACGGAATAGCCAGCGAGGAGGAGACGAACACCGGGCCAGATAGTTTAATGTCCCCTATCGAAATTTGCGCTCGAATTTGACCGATAATACCCAACGAGCCCCCATTCGCAGCGTAAAACGGTATATCGACAGGGAGCAACGGGCGACTCTGAACGGGCAGGATATTATAAATCAAATCTGAAATGATAGTTGCCGAAGCTCCCGTATCGACCAATAGCCGTACCTCCACCCCGTCAATATGCCCCGCGACAACGGACGACCCCGCTGATGCAGCCACAACTCGGTGAGCCAACTCGGACCATTGGCCCGGTTGGAGCGCCCTCCCCGACATGCCGCGACCCGACGCACCAGCACCCAACCCCCGAGAATTGTGTATCGGACCATGTGATAGGAAAGTGGGTGTGTGTGCAGGCCGAACATGTGGGGTGCCATGACTTGCCCGAGGATGTTGCGAAGGCTTGTGAGGAGGGCCGTCCGCAGCTCCAGGTCTCGCACCGCGCTGTCGAGGAGCCCGGCATCCGGATGCCACGTGGCCCCGGAGGCCACAATTATAGCAGACGACGAGCGTTCCAGAGGACTTGGGCTGGTCTCGGTGGCTTGGAACGTCCCGAGCCGGTCGCTCGGCAGATCGCCATCCTGCAGAACGATCCGCAGCGAAGGCTCCCTCCATTCCAGAAGAGGTTGCCGCCACGGTGTGTCGTGCAGCAGCTTTGTTCGCCTTCCTCCGCTGGGAGATGAGATTGGCGTGAATGTGCCTTGCAGCCCGCAGTGATGACATATCCGCATCGTCCTGCGCTAAGATGGTGAAGTCCAGATCGTCAGCCAGCAGCAAAATTTTCTCGGCCACCATCGCATCGATCCCCTCTTCATCCATACGCGGGAAAGCGTCTTTCGCCAATGACAGCAGGGCCGTGCGATAAGCGAGTGGCGATTCCTTATCACCCTTCTGCCGTTCATAGAAGAGCTGGCGACAATCGGAGGGCGGCCCATAAACGGTGGCCAGCAGCTGCAGCGCCGACTGAATGGTGGAGCGTGCCGACTTGGGTGCAGCAGTGAGGGTGCCCAGGGCGTCGCCGTCCAATAACGCCGGGAGAGCACACAGCGCCTCGTTGTCCGACCAGCCTGCCATCTCTTGGTGGGCCAAGAACCGGCGCTGGAACCCCCCCCAATCGCCGTCGCTTGCAACAAATACCTGCAGGGCCGGCAGGCGTTGCTGGAATGTCGGCTCCGTCTCCGATCCTCTTGCAGCGTCTCTTGCAGCATCCGTAGCGCGTCCCCGTACTGTATGGTCGGTGCTGGCGTCAGCTGGTGGTGACGTTTCAACCCCTGATAGGCTGCCACCGCGACCCGCCTCCGCCGATGACGTGGCGGCTGCTGGCTGGGCACCGTCTCCCGCGTGACGAGCTGGGACTCCTCCCTCCGCCCCTACTGTCTTCGTGGCGGGATTTTCGAGTCGCCCCGCTGTTGTAAAGGCGGGAGTTTCTGGCGGGCGTTGTCCATCTTCCCGCCGCGTCGCTCCTCCCGGCCCCAGGCGAGTTATTTGTTCCAGCATAGCGGCCGCTGCATACAAGAGCTCCGCCAGCCGCGAGTGAGCCAACGCCAACTCGTCAGTCGACGTCCCGGCCCTCTCCGACGGCCCCGCCGATGTCGGAGCCGGCAGCAGTTGTGCAGGTACGTCGGCGGCGATGTCTTGCACTGCCCCTCCCTCGTCGTCATCCTCTCCTGGGTCTTGGGCACGAGTCTTCCGTCTCGTATCCATGCTTGACCCCACTTCTGACACCAGATGTAGTAAGTTGATGAGGAGACGATGAGGAAGTTGAGACACACTGTTTATTAACTCCGGGACAGATACAATAGTTGAAGGGGTATCGGCCCCTTCACCCGTACTATGGGAAACCCACCCTAGTACTAAGCCCTCTGTCCTGTCCCCCAGTCCTCCTCTACTGGGCTACGGGAGGCTGACTGATCTGGCCCTGGCAAGCACAGATCTCGGCACCAGCTAACCAGCCTTGCCCTGATAAGGGCAGCGGTCTGGAAGCTCTTGGGCCGCGCCACTGGCTTACCCGGCTCGGCCCTTATAAGGACGGCGAGACCGGGGAGTCCCAGGGCCTAATCTCCGAGTCTTGGATCTTCACTGGTCAGCTTCGTGTCGAACTGCCTCGAGCTCTTTGGGTTCCACCTTTTATAGGGATCGCCTCCGAGGGCTGGGGGCGTGGGCAATAACTGATGCGGACGTCGGTGTGACCCCCCGTGTATGTGAGTGCCGACAGCCCTGTGTTTGTTGTCCGCCGTTTCTCCCGTAATAACCCCTACACCTGCGTAGAGAGATGGATAAGATCGTATATACATGAAGCCGCACACGTAACACACAAAGATCCCCAACTCGTGTAGCCCTTAACAGACTGTCGGGGTCAGGTTAGGCCCCACTGAGTGACTTGGCTATCACAAACGATAGCTCGGCGAAGTTGCCTTCTTCATCATCATCATCACTTGAACGTGCGACGTTGAATCTAAATGGGGAGGGAAAAGCCGGAGAAAAATCGAACGCGACCACTCCCAAGTATACCGCAGGCGTCGTCAGGGTCACGTTTGAACCCACGACCTCCTGTATACCAGGCGAGGGAGTTAACATCTTGCCACATACAAGAACCTACACCGTGTAGCCTTTAACTCACTTGTCGGGGCAAGTGCCGTTAGCCAGCAGCACCGATGAAGGCCGGTCACGGCTCACGAGTGGGTGGTTTGGTCAGGACCACGCCCGGCCGCCTTTGTCTCCCCAGTGGTGATGTTTGCACACTGCGCCAGGTACTCATTTGAGGCTGAGTCGACCAAGGGGAGGCCCAGGACCGTTTCAGATAATTGTGAGCAGGAATCGAACTCCGGTTCGCAGTGTAGCGTAGCGCTGACCACTAAACTACCACTCTCTACAAGTCAGTCACTCGCACAGTTCCTTGCATACTCACTCAGCCACTCACACAGTCACAGTCACTCACACACTCACACACACAGTCACTCACACACTCACACAGTCACTCACACAGTCACTCACACACTCACACAGTCACTCACACACTCACACAGTCACTCACACACTCACACAGCCACACACACATACAGTCACACAGCCACTCCGCCACTCACACAATCACAGTCATTCACACACACAGTCACACAGCCACTCACACACTCACACACACAGTCACTCACACAGACACTCATACACACAGTTACTCACACACACAGTCACACACACAGTCACACACACAGTCACTCACAGTCACACAGTCACTCACACAGCCACTCACACAGTCACTCACACACTCACAGTCACACACACAGTCACTCACACAGGCACTCATACACACAGTTACTCACACAGTCACACAGCCACTCACACAGTCACTCACACAGTCACTCACACAGTCACTCACACAGTCACTCATACACACAGTTACTCACACAGTCACACAGCCACTCAGCCACTCACACAGTCACTCACACAGTCACTCACACAGTCACACAGTAACACACACACACTGTTACTCACACACACAGTCACACACACAGTCACACACAGTCACACACACAGTCACACACACAGTCACTCACAGTCACACAGTCACTCACACAGCCACTCACACAGTCACTCACACACTCAGTCACACACACAGTCACTCACACAGTCATTCATACACACAGTTACTCACACAGTCACACAGCCACTCACACAGTCACTCACACAGTCATTCATACACACAGTTACTCACACAGTCACACAGCCACTCACACAGTCACTCACACAGTCATTCATACACACAGTTACTCACACAGTCACACAGCCACTCAGCCACTCACACAGTCACTCACACAGTCACTCACACAGTCACTCACACAGTCACTCACACAGTCACACAGTAGCACACACACACACACTGTTACTCACGCTCGCAGTCATTCACACACACACACAGTAACACACACACAGCCACTCACACAAATCACACACACACACAATCACACACACACACAGTAACACACACACACAGCCACTCACACAAATCACACACACACACAATCACACACACACACAGTAACACACACACACAGCCACTCACACAAATCACACACACACACAATCACACACACACACAGTAACACACACACACAGCCACTCACACACAATCACACTCTCACACACACCACACATTCATACGCCTGTATCAAGTAATGCGGTGTAGGCGTTGTCACTCAATTCGGCAGGCTGCCCTTCCTGACTCTCATCATCATCATCATCAGGCGGGGAGAAGGGGTGGAGGTTTGTTTTACCCCCCCATTTGTACGACAGCAGGAAGTCCGGAGGCTGGGGGGGAGGAAGGGAGGGGTTGGGAGTGATGGGGTGAGAGAGAGAGAGAAGTTGATGTTGTTGTTGTTTTGGAGATTTTCACGAGGCTGTTTGTTTTTTCTCCTCCTCCTCCTCATCCTCCTACCGCTTGCCCGTGCAGCCAAACAGAAATCTGCGTCGGCATTCCCCACGCGGCAGTCTCCTCCGCCGTCTCCACGCGCTGCTTCTCAGGATTTCTAATTTGGCTCTGGCTCGCGCGGTGGGGAGTGTGGGGAGGGTTACACCATGAACAGCGTCTTGGAACGCTTACTAATCACTCACACTGACCACGAGTACAGCACACACACACACACAACGAAGATCCACCCCCCACCCCACCCCACCGTATAGACTGTTGGGGCAAGCGCTGTTCGCTTAGCCTATGAAGGCCGGCACGGCATGGGGGGGGTGGTGGGTCAGTGGGTGGTCAGCAACACGCCCGGCCGCCTTTGTCTCCCCGGGTAGCGATGTTCACGACACGCCCGCACCGGTTGCTCGCTTTGACATTCCTCCGTCGCGCCGGTCAATCGCCCCGTCCGTTCGTCAAGTCCCGGGGACGGGGGCTCCGGATCATCGTTGGCGGCCGACTGGCCCACGCTGAACCCCCCCGTCGGCTTTCTTTTTGCTGGAAGCAGAGCTGGCCGATCGCTCAATGACGGCCCAACAGCGGTGGTGGTGGTGGGAAGAGGTGGTGGTGGGAGAGGTGGTGGCGGTGGTGGGAGGAGGTGGTGGCGGTGGTGGGAGGAGGTGGTGGCGGTGGTGGGAGGAGGTGGTGGCGGTGGTGGGAGGAGGTCATTACGAACCCTTTTGAGAGAGAGAGGGAGACCCAGACTTGGGGCTTGAACTCACGTTCTCATCCATGCTGGTTCAGTGTCTCAGACTCGGCCATTATAAACCCCTTTGAGAGGGAGAGACCCAGACCCAGACCCGGGGCTTGAACTCATGTTTTCATCCATGCTGGTTCAGTGTCTCGGACACGGCCATTACGAACCTCTTTGAGAGAGAGAGAGACCCAGACCCAGGGCTCAGAGGTCGCAACTGGGTACCCGATACCCGTACCCTACCCGGCTACCCGTACGGGTACGGGTACCCATTTGCGACCCTGGTGCGGCCGGGTACGGGTAGGCCGTGAGTCACTGGTGAGTAACTGTTTGTCACTCATTTCGGGTAGGGTATGGGTAGGGTACGGGTACCCATACCCGGCCGGGTACGGGTACCCATTTGCGACCCTGGTGCGGCCGGGTACGGGTAAGGAATCAAAACCCGTTTGCGACCTCTGCCAGGGCTTAAACTCATGTTCTCATCCATGCTGGTTCAGTGTTTCGGACACAGCCATTACGAACCCCTTTGAGAGAGAGAGAGAGACCCGGGGCTTGAACCCAGGATCTCAGCCGTACTGGCTCTGTGATGAAGTCTCATGAATGAGCGACTGACCGGCGGTGGTGAAGGAATGAACGAGCGAACGAGCGACTAAGCCAGCGGGTGTCCGTCCCCCTCCGCAGGGCGATCGTGCCGTGGAAGGTCTTCCGCCAGTGCATCAGCGAGGTCCACCCCATCAGCTCGGGCCTGGAGGCGATGGCGCTGAAGTCGACCATCGACCTCACCTGCAACGACTGCATCTCCGTCTTCGAATTCGACATCTTCACCCGCCTCTTCCAGGTGAGGGCGCGTGAGAGAGCGTGTGAGAGAGTGTGCGAGGTGAGAGCGAGCGAGTGAGTGCGAGTGTGAGAGCGCGTGAGAGAGTGCGAGTGTGAGAGCGCGTGAGAGAGTGCGAGGTGAGAGCGTGTGAGAGTGTGCGAGTGTGAGAGCGAGCGAGTGAGTGTGCGAGTGTGAGAGCGAGCGAGTGAGTGTGCGAGTGTGAGAGCGAGCGAGTGAGTGTGCGAGTGTGAGAGCGAGCGAGTGAGTGTGCGAGTGTGAGAGCGAGCGAGTGAGTGTGCGAGTGTGAGAGCGAGCGAGTGAGTGTGCGAGTGTGAGAGCGAGCGAGTGAGTGTGCGAGTGTGAGAGCGAGCGAGTGAGTGTGCGAGTGTGAGAGCGAGCGAGTGAGTGTGCGAGTGTGAGAGCGAGTGAGTGTGTGGGGAGCGGTAGTGTAGCGGTTAGCGCTACGCTGCGCTATGAACCTGGTTGCCCGGGTTCGATTCCCGCTCACGGCCAACACCAGTGACGATTATCTCAACCGGTCCTGGGCCCTCCCCTAGGTCGACTCAGCTTCAAATAACTAACTGGTGTGGTGTGTAAACATCGCCACTGGGGAGACAAAGGCGGCCGGGCGCGGCGCTGGCAACCCACCCCCTCGTGTGCCGTGCCGGCCTTCATAGGTGCTACTCGCTAACAGCACTTGCCCCTAACGGCCCCTGAAGACTACACGGGGGATCTTTGTCTTCGTGCGTGTACAACGACAGCCGCCATTCGCCACTGTGCGGCGGTGACGTCGCCACGGCGCTCGTGCCAGGCTAGGTGCCACGTGGGGCGCACGGCAGGTGCATCTGCCAGTCATCTCAGTCGGGCAACCCACGGCACCTGGCTCAGTCACGTGACCTCCCGCCAGCAGCGAGCCGTCGACGCTTCACGCGGCCCCAAAGTGTCGTGTTGTTCCAGATTTGAAGTTTTCGTGACTGCAAGGATTCATACTGTTTGGTTTTTTCGGTGAAGTCACGTATAATGAATCGATGTTATCTATCAGCTGAACTCAGCGTAACACTTGCCCCCTTCCCGACCCCTCAACAGCAACCCCCCCCCTACCTTTGCCCCCCCCCACTCTTTCCCTATAGAGTCGCGTTTCTCTATTAGCTCTCTTCACTTATTACAGTGAATTTGGCTGTAACGGTTCCAGCTGAAGACGGAAGCTTGTGTTGCCTCTGAAACGTCGTGATTTAATTTAGTTGTTTTTCACGTATTAATTTTTTACCCACGTGACTTTACCGAAGAAACCAACGAGTATGTGACGTCATATTTGAGGGGGGGGGGCGGGGGGGCGTCTGACTTTTTGTGACGCCATGTGACTAGGGGGGGGGGGGGGGTCAAAAATCGTCCAAAATCACGTGACGTCATTTATGGACGGCCTCTGTCGTGGTTCATATGGGGGAGCGGTGGCGCGGTGGTTAGCACCACGAGCCACCCAGTGAACCCCCCCGAGGTTCGATTTTCGCTCGCGGCCAACATCGGCGGCAAATATCTGCACCGGTTCTGGGCCTCCCCTCGGTCGACTCAGCCTTAAATGAGTACCTGGTGCGGTGCGTGTGGTTGTTGTTGTTTAGCGGTTCACGTCTCGATAGGCGCTCGCTAACAGATGCTCGCCAACAGATAGGTGATCACTAACAGGTGATCGCTAACAGGTGCTCGCTAACAGATAGATGATCACTAACAGATGCTCGCTAACAGATGCTCGCTAACAGATAGGTGATCGCTAAAAGATGCTCGCTAACAGACCCGCTGTGTCTCGGCCCGTCTGTCCCCGCGTGTCCCCGTCGTCATGCCCAGCCCTGGTCGTCGCTGCTGCGCAACTGGAACGTGTTGGCGGTGACGCACCCCGGCTACATGGCCTTCCTCACCTACGACGAGGTGAAGGCCCGCCTCCTCAAGTATGCCAACAAGCCCGGCAGGTACGAGAGCCGACGGCTCGGGAACTCGCTCACTCGCTCACTCAGTCAGTTACTCACTCGGTCACTCACTGGCTCGATCGCTCACTCACTCGGTCGGTTACTCGCTCGATCGGTCACTCGCTCGGTTGGTCACTCGCTCGGTCGGTCACTCGCTCGGTCGGTCACTCGCTCGGTCGGTCACTCGCTTAGTCACTCCCTCGCTCGCTCGGTCACTCGCTCGGTCGGTCACTCACTCGCTCGGTCACTCGCTCGCTCGGTCACTCGCTCAGTCCCTCACTCAGTCACTCGCTCGCTCGGTCGCTCGCTCAGTCCCTCACTCGGTCACTCGCTCACTCAGTCACTCGCTTAGTCACTCCCTCGCTCGCTCGGTCACTTGCTCGGTCACTCACTCGGTCACTCGCTCGCTCGGTCCCTCAATCGGTCACTCACTCACTCGATCCCTCGCTCACTCGGTCACTCGCTCGATCGCTCGGTCACTCGCTCGGTCACTCACCCGCTCAGTCGCTCGCTCGGTCGGTCACTTGGCCGCTTGCTCAGTCACTCCCCCCCCCCCCCCCCCCGCTGTAACGAGCGGCGAGTGCGCCACCGCTGAGCCACGTTCCATGGCTGGGTGTGGGCGGGGTGAGGTAGGGGGTGGTGGCAGGGTGGGGGGCAGGGGATGGGGGGGGGTCCGTGTGGCCGTCTGACCGCGAGACCCACGTCCGGTCAGCTCTTCCCTCTTCTCGCGTCGAGGGGAAACTCTTTCACGACGACGATCTTGTCGGAGGGTTTTCCGCGTGGCGTGAGCGGGGCTCGTGGTCGGTGGGCCAAATCGGGTTTCCCGTTTCTCCGAATCGGACGCCCGTTCTGCCCTAGTCCGCAAAATCTGGGCACGATTGCGTTTTCTATTCATTTGCCTTTTACTATATCTGGTGTACGTGTGCGGCGCGTGTGCGTGCGCGTACTTGTGCGTGTGTACTTGTGCGTACTTGGCACAGTTGGCACGGTAGGGGGCACAGGTGGTGCATCGGCCAGTCGACCCGTGGCGCCTGCTGGGTCTGCCCCGTGACCTCGTGCCAGCGGGCGTTCGGCACTTCACGTGCACGTAGCCTGGCACAAGCGCCGTGGTGACGTCACCGCCACTTAGTGGCGAATGGCGGTTGTTGTTGTGTGTACTTGTAGGGGGTACAGCTAGCTGGTACATCTCCCGGTTATCTCAGTTAGCCAACCCATGGCACCTACAGGGTCTGTCCCGTGACCTGCTGTCAGCGAACCTTCGATGCTTCACGTGGCCTCAAAGTGCACCTGGCCTGGCACAGGAGCCGTGGTGACGACTTGTACGTGTGTGTACTTGTGCGTGTGTGTGTACGTGTGCGTGTATGTGTGTACGTGCGTACGTGCGTACGTGCACGTGTGTATGTGTACGTGCGCGTGTGTGTGTACGTGTGTGTGTCTACTTGCGCGTGTGTGTGTGCTTGTACGTGTGCGTGTGTACGTGCGCCTGTGTGTGTGTACGCGCGCGTGTGTGTACGTGTGTAGTGTGTACATACGCGTGCGTGTGCGTGCGTGTGTATACGTGTGTGTATACATGTGCGTGTGTGTGTACGTGTGTGTACGTGTATATACATGTGCGTGTGTGTGTACGTGTGTGTGTGCGTGTTCCGCGTGTGGCAACCCGAGTTTAACACCGGTGACGATTCTCTGAACCGGTCCCCGGCCTCGCTCGGCTCGGCCACAAACGAGTGCCCGGTGCGATGTGTGAACATCGCCACTGGGGAGACAAAGGCGGCCGGGCGTGGTGCTGGCCACCCACCCCCTCGTGTGCCACAATGCCGACCTTCATCGGCGCAGCTACTCGCTAACAGCACTTGCCCCCGAGAGTCTGTTGAGGCTACACGGGGGATCTTTGTATTCTCTCCCTCTTGTCTGCAATGGGTTTCTTCCGGGTTCTGCGGTTTCCTCTCGCAGCCAAAAATAAAAACCCCCAAGAATGTACTGAACTAAACTAAACGATTTTTCATAATAGTGCTTTTTGTGTAAGACCTAAACAGGATTATGATTTTGATTTGAATATTTCGTGACTGCAGGGATTCATATTCTTGATTCTTTCGGTAAAGTCGCGTAGAAGGGAAATAATAAAATAATATAAATATAAAACAATAAAAATTCTCACCCAGCCATCAGATTTACCATGGAACCGGTTAGTGCTGTACTAGTATATACACTATACACTACACTATACACTTCACTATACACTACACTATACACGACACTATAATTGTAAATGTTGTAGTGGGTTTACTCTCCAACACACAACCGGTTAGTGCTGTACTAGTATACTCCACTATACACTACACTATACACTACAATTAGTGGTGGGTCCATATTTACGCAATATAACCCAAAAACCTCGATTATGGATAATATTGATCGCGAAAGCCTACATGTTAAACTCAACAATTTGTGTTTAACCAGGTAAGGCCCACTGAGCTATATTGCTTTTTTTTCAGAAGCGACCTGGACATCACAAATGATTGCTCATCATTATCATCATCATCACGTGGAAATACATAGCAGCCAAATACTCTGAATGCGCGACGTTGATTCTCAAATGTGTCGGGGGGGAAAAACCGAAGGACCCTGAGAAAAATCCACGCGACCACCACAGGAAGAAAGACACCGCAGACTCCAAATATACAGCAGGTGTTCAGGTCTAGATAGAACCCACATGCATACCAGGCGAAGTAGTTAACGTCTCCTAGCCACCGTGGCTTTGACCCAAAGCAAACCCAATTCCGCAAAAATGTACTTTTGTCTCGCGACCACGAAAACTTGGAGCTTCCCTCCTGAGAAAGAGTCGTGAGACTCGGCAGGGCTTGCCGCGAGAGAGGAGGTTAACACGATGGCTAGGAGATGTTGACTACCTCGCCTGGTTTACAGGAGGTCGTGGGTTCAATCCTGGCCCTGACACCTGCTGTATATTTGGAGTTTGAGTGTCTCTCTCTCTCTCATCATCATCACGGTGGCTAGGTGATGTTGACTACCTCGCCTGGTATACAGGCGGTAGTGGGTTCGATCCCGACCTTGACGCCTGCTGCTGTATATTTGGAGTACGCGTGTCTCTCTCATCATCATCAAGGTGGCTAGGAGATGTTGACTACCTCGCTTGGTCTACAGGAGGGGGGATCATTGTCTGTCGTGCGACTGTGTCCCCTCGTCTTAGTTACATCTTCCGGCTGAGCTGCACGAGGCTGGGCCAGTGGGCGATCGGCTACGTGACGGTGGACGGCAACATCCTGCAGACGATCCCCCACAACAAGCCCCTCTTCCAGGCCCTGCTGGACGGCTACCGCGAGGGATTGTGAGTGGCGCACACGCACGGACGCACACACGCACGGACGCACACACGCACGGACGCACACACGCACGGACGCACAGACGCACGGACGCACGGACGCACACACGCACGGACGCACAGACGCACACACGCACGGACGCACACACGCATGGACGCACACACGCACGGACGCACACACGCACGGACGCACACACGCACGGACGCACACACGCACGGACGCACACACGCACGGACGCACACACGCACGGACGCACAGACGCACACACGCACGGACGCACACACGCACGGACGCACACACGCACGGACGCACAGACGCACACACGCACGGACGCACACACGCACGGACGCACACACGCACGGACACACACGCACGCACGGACGCACGCACGCACGGACGCACACACGCACGGACGCGCACGCACGCGCACAAAGACAAAGATAGTTTTAAAGGCCGAGTCGACCCTCGGATGAGGCCCAAGACCGGTTCAGGTGATCTCCGCCGGTGGCGCGTCGACGGTGGTGGCCGTGAGCGGGAATCGGACTCGTGACGCTGGGTTCGTAGCGCTAACTGCTGGCACTACTTCTCCCCACACACACAAAGACAAAGATCCCCCATATAGCCTTAACAGACTGTAGGGGCAAGTGCTGTTAGCGAGTAGCAGCACCTATGAAGGCCGGCACGGCACACGAGGGGATGGGTGTGACCAGCACCACGCCCGGGTCGCCTCTGTCTCCCCAGCGGCGATGTTTACTGCACACCGCACTAGGTACTCATTTGAGGCTGAGTCGACCTAGGGGAGGCCCAGGACCGTTTCAGATAATCGTCACCGGTGTCGGTGGGGGCCGTGAGCTTACCGCGACACTACCGCTACAAAGACGAAGACACAGGTCACCCGTATAACCTGAAAAGACTGTTGGGGCAAGTGCTGTTAGCGAGCACCTATGAAGGCCGGCACGGCGCACGAAGATGGTGGGTGGCCAGCACCACGCCCTCACACGGACACAAACACACGCGCTGACACTCTCACACACACACATTGACACTCACAGACGCACCGACCATTCGCCACTAAGTGACGGTGACATCACCACTGCGCCTGTGCCAGGCCAGGTGCACTTTGAGGCCACGTGAAGTGTCGAAGGCTCGCTGACAGGAGGTCACGGGGCAGACCCAGGTGCCATGGGTCGACTGACTGAAATGAGTGGCCGATGCACCACCTGTGCCCCCTACTGTGCCAACTTGCTGTGCTTTAGCCGCCCAGCGCTCCGCTCGTTGTTGTGAGCGTCGCTCCTCCGCCCTCCGTTGTCGTTGGAGGGCGACTGCCTCCAACTGCCCAGTAGCGTCCTTCACGAGCCTCCTCCACTGAGGCCGGTCTTGACACTACTGGTACCATCTTCTTGGTTCTTTCGGTAAAGTCACGTAGAAGGGAAATAATAAAATAATAAGAATAAAACATAATAAAATAATTCTCACGACGTTTCGGCCACAATGCAAGCAGCCGTCCTCAGGTGAAGAACATGTCTGTCGGAAAGATAGCGTCTGAATGACGCTTCACCTGAGGACGGCTGCTTGCGTTGTGGCCGAAACGTCGTGAGAATTATTTTATTATGTTTTATTTTTATTATTTCCCTTCTACGTGACTTTACCGAAAGAACCAAGAAGATGAATCCCTGCAGTCACGAAAGCTTTGAATCGAAACTCCTGGTACCAGTCGTCAGCAAGTCCACTCAGCTCCACATCCTCTCGTAACGCATCAGTCCACTCACTCACTCACTCGTTCCCACCCCCCGCGTGTCTGTGCCAGTTACCTCTTTCCGGACGGACGGAATCTCAATCCGGATCTGACTGGCTTGTGTGAGCCCGCACAGCACGATCACATAAAGGTCACGCAGGTAAGGTCAAATACGCTTCTGGCATCCGTGTGTGTGTGTGTGTGCACGCGCGCGTGTGTGTACGTATGCGGTAGTGGTAGTGGTTAGCAAGCCGTGCTACGAACCTGACTACCCGGGGTCGCTTTCGTCCCACGGCTAACACCGGTGACGATTATCTGAAACCGGTCCTGGGCCTCCCCTAGGTTGACCCAGCCTCAAATGTGCAGTGTGCAAACATCGCCACTGGGGAGACAAAGGCGGCCGGGCGTGGTGCTGACCAAACCACCCACTCGTAGGTGTCACTCGCTAACAGCAACAGTCTGTTACACAAGGGGATCTTTGCCTGTGTGTGTGTGTGCATGTGTGTGCATGTGTGTTCATGTGTGTGCATGTGTGTGCGCGTGTGTGCGCGTGTGCGCGTGTGTGTGCGTGCCCGTGTGTGTCCGTGTGTGCGCGTGTGTGCGCATGTGTGTGCATGTGCGTGTGTGTGTGTGTGTGCGTGTGTGTGTGCGTGTGTGTGTGCGTGTGTACGTGTGTACGTGTGTGTGTGCGTGTGTGTGCATGTGTGTGTGTGTGTGTGCGTGTGTGCGCGTGTGTGTGCGTGCGTGTGCGTGTGTGTGCGTGTGTGTGTCCATGTGTGTGCGCCACACGTGTTTGTGTGTCTGTGGGTTCGTTCTTCTGTGGGTCATTAACTGCAGTCCATCATCGCTTATCCGACGGGCGTCACGGGGAATGGGGGTGCCGGATTTAAAAACAAAAATCGCCAGAATTTAAAAAAGATGATTTTTGCACATTTAGGTGTTCTGTGTGTTTGTGTTTTTTTAGCGTTTAAAATTTCATAGTACAAGTTTTTTTCGAGCGTAAATGTCATTAAATCCGCCACCACCCGACACAGCCAATTTAGTAAGGTTTGTCACGTAAACAGAATGTGCCAATTCGTTACTAGTACAGCACTAACCCGTGTGTTGGCTATGCTCTCCTGTATTGTGGATGATATGGGTCGCGAAAGCCTACGTGTGAAACCGTTTAAAATTGTTTACTATGTAAAATTGGCATTAATAGACACAAATACATTTCCTGCTGTAAAAAGTTACCGTATTTTACCGTACTTACCACTAATCAATCTCGAAGACTCTGCATCACTGGGTCATGTATGTAGCACTACTACCACTCCGCTCCTGTTTCAACACTACCACGATGTGTTTGATGATCGCCGGAATGGTTACGGCCGTTTGTCGTGGTTTCGCGAGATCGGCCCGGGATGGGCAGATGATGCTGGAAGCAGCCGGATAAACGACGATCAGCTGTGTGCATGTCAATGTTCATTCACACATCCACTTGTGCATCTGTATACATGGGCTGTCTTATGTATTTCCGGGTGTGTGTAGGCCATGAATGTCGGTTAATTCCTGATTCTGTGTCCGTGACCTCTTGCCCGGAGCGAGGCTTTGACACTTTACGTGATAGCCTCGAAGTGTACCTAGCCTGGCACGAGCGCTGTCGAGACATTGTTGTTATGTTTGTACGGTAGAACTCCTCCTGACGATCGCCCCTGTTAATGACTTATGGGTTGACAGGTTTGGAGAGCGATAGAGAAATTGATGGGGAGAGACATTGCTGTTAACTTCTTATCAGTGCCCTACCTTATTACAGACCAATTCAGACCTTACTGGTCACCCCGTGTCCCTTATAAATCTCAACGTTCATCTTACAAAGTCCAATTACAAGGGAGAAACACAAACAAACACATTGACACATTTTGTTTTTTATTTTGTTGCCCGTGTTGAAACGGCTGTACTCCGTATGGACCTGAAAACTCCATTTCCCTGTACAAGAATACGGGGTAAACCGTGTGGGTTGACAGGTTTGTTGTACTAACCTGAAGCTTGCAACTGCAAGGGTTGGGGCCTTACCGTCATCCCCAACAACTACCGCTCCCAACACATACGTGCACACACACACACGCAGTTATACACACAAGACAAAGATCCCCGGTATAGCCTTCACAGACTTTGGGGGCAAGGTGCTGTTAAGCGAGCAGCACCTATGAAGGCCGGCACGCAACACGAAGGGGGTGGGTGGCCTACACCACGCCCGGCCGCCTTTGTCTCCCCCAGTGACGATGTTTACACACCTAGAGGAGGACCAGGGACCTGTTCAGATAATCATCACCGGTGTTAGCCGTGAGCGGGATATGAACTCGGGTCATAAGCCTGGTTCGTAGGGCAGCGTAGCTCCCACCGCTCCCCATCTCGACACGCGGACACCTGGACACTCGCTCGCTCACCCCACCCTCTTGCGGCCCCTGCAGGAGCAGTACGAGCTGTACTGCGAGATGGGATCCACGTTCCAGCTGTGCAAGATCTGCGCGGAGAACGACAAGGACGTCAAGATAGAGCCGTGCGGTCACCTCATGTGCACGTGCTGCCTCACAGCCTGGCAGGTGAGACTAGGGGAGACCGAATGGGACTCGGGGAGACCGGGTCTCTGGGTCAGACACACTCCATTGAGACTCGGGGAGACCGGGACTCAGGGTCAGAGTCCTGATTGAGACTCGGGGAGACCGGGACTCAGGGTCAGAGTCTCGAATGGGACTCCGGGAGACCGGGTCTCTGGGTCAGAGTCTCGAATGGGACTCTGGGAGACCGGGTCTCTGGGTCAGACACTCTCCATTGAGACTCGGAGAGACGGGGACTCGGGGTCAGAGTCCTGATTGAGACTCGGGGAGACCGGGACTCAGGGTCAGAGTCTCGAATGGGACTCCGGGAGACCGGGTCTCTGGGTCAGGCACTCTCCATTGAGACTTGGGGAGACCGGGACTCAGGGTCAGAATCTTGATTGAGACTCGGGGAGATCTGGACTCAGGGTCAGAGTCTCGAATGGGACTCCGGGAGACCGGGTCTCTGGGTCAGAGTCCTGATTTACAATTCCGGGAAACCAGAATTCCGGGCCTAGGGATGAGAGGTCACGTGGTGATCACACCCATGATGTGCAGGCCTGAGATGGATTGCCGCATCTCCCCCCCCCTTCCCTGCCCTTCCCTCCCCTCCACTGCCCTCCGCTCCATTGCCCTGCCCCCTCCCCAACCTCTCCTCCGCCGCTCCCCCAGGAGTCGGACGGGCAGGGCTGCCCGTTCTGCCGCTGCGAGATCAAGGGCACGGAGCCCATCGTAGTCGACCCCTTCGACCCGCGGGGCGAGAGGTCGCGACCTTTGGCCGCCGCCATCGCCTCCTCGGCCCTCGCCTCCGGGGGTCACGGGGGCCAGGGGTCGCAGGGAGGCCACGGCGGCCTGCGGGTGTGTGGCCTCGACTCGGCGTCGAACCTGGGCTTCGAAGGCGACGAGGACGACGACCTGATGACGATGGCGTCGGCGCGCGACGACACCTCGTCGCTCGTCATCAGCCGCATGGCTGCTCGCTCGCGGGTGAGTCGGAGCGTCGCGGTGGCTAGGAGATGTTGACTGCCTCGCCTGGTCTACGGGAGGTCGTGGGTTCGATCCCGACCCTGACGCCTGCTGCTGCTGTATATTTGGAATTTGTGTGTCTCTCTCTCTCATCATCATCACGGTGGCTAGGAGATGTTGACTACCTCGCCTGGTCTACGGGAGGTCGTGGGTTCGATCCCAACCCTGACGCCTGTTGCTGCTGTATATTTGGAGTTTGCGTGTCTCTCATCATCATCATCATCACGGTGGCTCGGAGATGTTGACTACCTCGCCTGGTCTACGGGAGGTCGTGGGTTCGATCCCGACCCTGACGCCTGCTGCTGTTGTATATTTGGAGTTTTCGGTGTCTCTCTCCCCATGGTCGCGTGGATGCTGATATACATTTCCACACTGTGATGACGACGATGATGAGCCCACTTCGTCGCGCTACCGATTGTGATAGCCAGCGTCGCTTCTGGAAAAAAAGAGCTATGCGGGGGGGAGGCTGTCAGCAGGACCCTCTAGCGGCCCCTCGGGAAGCCGGCTGACTGACCAAGCGGAGGCAGTGGGGGCGACGAGGAAGTGGTGGTTGTCATCGTCACGGCCAGTCGCGCCGAAACGCTGCCACCACTCGCGCTTCGCCCGACGCTGGCGCCCGCGCGCGTGTGTATCTGTAGTTCAACACCCGCGTGTGTGTGTGTAGTTCAACACCCGTGTGTGTGTGTGCGTTGTGAAGTTGAGTGCTCACGTGTGTGTGTGTAGTTCAACACCCGTGCGTGTGTGTGCGTTGTGAAGTTGTGCTCACGTGTGTGTGTGTTTTGTGTAGTTCAACACCCACCCACTTGCGTGCGAGTGTGTGTGGTTCAACACCCGCGCGCGCGTGTGTGTGCAGTTGAGTGCCCACGTGTGTGTTTATCTCATCGCCCACGCGCACATGCGGCTTGTTCTTGTTTTCTGTGCGTTGCAAGTTGACATTAATAATATAATCATCACACATCGCGTGCTGACTTAATGTTAATTCACGGCTGTTACTCCCCCCCCCCCTCCTGCCCGCCCTGCCCCCCCCCCATCCCTCAAACCCAGGTGGAGAGGCCGTCCCCGCAGCCCTCGCCGCTCACCTCTCCCATCATGCACCGCCGGCGGCCGCCCCCCGAACCGCTCGTGTCGGAGTTGCCCCCCGTGCCCCCCCGCCTCGACCTCCTCCTCCTCGCCCGCACCGCCGGGGGTGGGGGGGGCTCCCCCGCGGTCTCCCCGGCACTCTCGCCCAAGGTGAGACGCCGAGGGGGTGACGTCGAGGGGGTGACGTGAGGGGGTGACGCGAGGGACGACCGTGTGGGCATTGATGAGATGGGTGGGGTGGGGGACGTGGGGCTGGTTCCCCCATGGTCACCCCAGTACTCTCACGCATGGGTAGGGGACGGGGGACACCAAGGGGTGACACCAAGGGGTGACACCAAGGAGTGACACCAAGGGGTGACACCAGGGGGTGACGCGAGGGGGTGACGCGAGGGACGATCGTGTGGTAAATGGGGGGGGGCACTTGCTCCCCCACAGACTCCCCGGTGCTCTCAATCAAGGTGAGATGGGAGGGGAGTGGGGGCGACACCAAGGGGTGAGACCAAGGGGTGACACCAAGGGGTGACACCAAGGGGTGACACCAAGGGGTGACATCAAGGGGTGACACCAAGGAGTGACGCGAGGGACGACCGTGTGGGCATCGACGACATGGGTGGTGCATGGGGTGAAATGGGGGGGACGTAGCTCCCTGAGAGGCAGACACGCAAACTCCAAATATACAGCAGCAGCATGCGTCAGGGGGTGAGGATCCCGCATAGCAGGCGAGGTAGTTAACATCTCCTAGCCACCGTGATGATGATGATGAGAGAGAGACGCAAACTCCAAATATACAGCAGCAGGTGTCAGGGTCGGGATCGAACCCATGACCTCCTGTAGTCCAGGCGAGGTAGTCAACATCTCCTAGCCACCTTGATGATGAGAGAGAGACACGCAAACTCCAAATACACAACAGCAAGCGTCAGGGTCGGGATCGAATCCACGACCTTCTGTACACCAGGCGAGGTAGTTAACATCTCCTAGCCACCGTGATGATGATGAGAGAGACACGCAAACTCCAAATACACAACAGCAGGCGTCAGGGTCGGGATCGAATCCACGACCTTCTGTACACCAGGCGAGGTAGTTAACATCTCCTAGCCACCGTGGTGATGATGAGAGAGAGACACGCAAACTCCAAATACACAACAGCAGGCGTCAGGGTCGGGATCGAATCCACGACCTCCCGCATAGCAGGTGAGGGAGTTGACATCTCCTAGCCACCGTGACGCTCCAACACTCACCGCAGTCGGGGTGTGGGGGGGGGTGACATGAGGGTGCGAGCGATGGGCAACATCTGTGGAGCGAGGCAATATTTTTAGACCGGGGTTCTAATAACCGGGCCGCCCACGGACCGCAACATCCGGCCCAGCGAAGGCCCCCCGGGAGTGACCCACCATGAAACTGAAATGGGCACCCGCTTGTACAGACGTCAGCAATGGGGCGACGAAGGGGGGGTGGGCGGCCGTGGCGTTTTGGCGCTGTCCACCCCACCCACCCAGTCTCGTTGCCACAGCGCCGGCCTTCATAGGTGCCGCTGCTACACGCAAACAGCACCTGCCCCACACGGTCTGTTGAGGCTACACGGTGGGGGGGGGGGGATCTTTTGTCTTGTGTATGTTCGTACGGGTTGCTCTTGAAAGAGCTTCGAAGCTGATCCTGTCTGCGTGTCTGTCCGTTGAACTTCTTTCGCACCGTACGTAGCCGACCGAGCTCAACGGAGGTGCGGAAAAAACATTGTGCGTGAAAGCGTGTTTGTGTGTTTGTTCGTTCTCTCCCCCCCCCCTACTCCGCATGGCTTTCCTCTGGCTCCTCCCGTTGCCTCCAATGGCTAAAGAAGAAAATAGTTTCGTGTTTGATTCCCGTGCGGGCGATTTCCGGCAACCAAAAATAACAGGAAGGGACATTTTTTTTCTTTCTCCGAATCCCGTAAAGTAAAAACAACTCGGTCTTTCAAGAGCCTCGATTCCAACTTTGGTGAATACGAGAGACGGTGGGTCCCGAATCAACAAGCGTCACGATGGCCAGCGGCTTCTGGCTGTCCATCTAACAGCGCTTTTGCGGCCGTCTGGAACGTGCTCTTCGCTGGGAGCTATGATGCCACTTTGAAATCATCATCTAGATTGACAGTCATTTTTTTTCCTGCTGCTTTTTTAGTTTGTTGTACTTCCCGCTGTGTAGCTCCGATTCTGCATACAGGGACTCTTCTACTCACGAACAAACCTGTTCCGTATGTCCAGTTGTCTGTTCGGACCGAGAGTCGTAAGTTCAACTTCCGCGCAATAGATGGCGGTGGTGGCATCTACGTCTGCAGAACGTGGAGAACCAGTGGCATCTACAGAACGTGAAGAACCAGTGACATCTACGTCTGCAGAACGTGAAGATCCAGTGGCATCTACAGAACGTGAAGAACCAGTGACATCTACGTCTGCAGAACGTGAAGATCCAGCGGCATCTACATCTGCAGAACGTGAAGATCCAGTGGCATCTACGTCGGCAGAACGTGAAGATCCAGTGGAATCTACATCTGCAGAACGTGAAGAACCAGTGGCATCTACGTCTACAGAACGTGAAGAACCAGTGACATCTACATCTGCAGAAAGTGAAGAACCAGTGGCGTCTACGTCTACAGAACTTGAAGAACCAGTGGCATCTACATCTGCAGAAAGTGAAGAACCAGTGGCGTCTACGTCTGCAGAACGTGAAGAACCAGTGGCATCTGCATCTACAGGAGATTATACAACTTTTAAAGCTACTCCCCGTGTTTAGTGTACACGCCGTACAACGCGTTTGGAATCGACAGGAGTAAAGTTGGACTTACGAACGAATCGACTTACGAACAGGCCTCGTTCGTAAGCAGAGGGAGTCCTCTGTGCAATGCATGTGGTCAACCCCTGGGCTATTAACGATCGGTTCGCCCTCTAGCGGCAATCATTGGAATCGCCACTCAAGAATTCCCATTCATTTGAGCGGAGGTGCAGTAGTTACTGCTCGGTATTGCGATGGAAGCGAGTTGGGGATTCCATTCATAATTCCTGGGCTCTCTCAGAGTCGCCATTCATTTCAATGGAGACGTGTGAACGAATGGGGTATGATGAAATCTTGTCCATAATCGAGGTTTTTTTTTGGGTTAGATCGCGTAAATATTAAAGTGTCATCTTCTTGGTTCTTTCGGTAAAGTCAAGTAGGATGGAAATAATAAAATAATAAAAATAAAACATAAAATAATCCTCACGACGTTTCGGCTACAACGCAAGCAGCCGTCCTCAGGTGAAGAAATTTCATTCAGACGCTGTCTTATCGACAGACCTGTTCTTCACCTGAGGACGGCTGCTTGCGTTGCAGCCGAAACGTCGTGAGAATTATTTTATTATGTTTTATTTTTATTATTTTATTATTTCCCTTCTAAGTGACTTTACCGAAAGAACCAAGAAGATGAATACCTGCAGTCACGAAAGCTTTAAATCGAAATATAAAAGTGTCGTCGTTAAACCCGCCACCACCCGACACAGCTGCCAGTGTCCGGATGATCGCTGCAAAGTATGATCTGTGTTTTGATTTCGTGCGCTGGTCTTAAAGGTGCATTGAAAAATGTGAATACTCCGACTGATGCTCCTGCTGTTGTGGAGTGACTCATGCAGCCAGCTATGGCTGCAGGGTTTTGGTAGTACATGTTGTTCATGTAATTTATTGTGAAAATTACGTCACAGTTCCTATGATCACTGTTTCATTGCTTTCATGGCTTTATATTGGTGATTTCGAAAAGTGTATTGGTTTAGCCATGTTTGTTTGTTGTAGTACGGAGTAAGACTGATGGCCTTAATCTAAGTTGTCTTGTTGTTGTTGTTTGACTTGCATCCCACTGGGATTTTTGCACACAGCGTTGGTGTACGGTGTTTTTTCTGCAATATTTTGCTGTCTTTTCTCGGATTTTCTGTTTGCACTCGGTCACATATTCACTTTAAGATGTTTTTTTGTTCATGTTTTTGTTTTTTGTTTGTTGCGGTTGCACCCGATTCAAGGGCCGAATGGCTTACAGGGCTACACCTAATACATGAACTTGAACTTAATAAGGTTTGTCACGTAAACAGAGCATGGCAATTCGTTACTGGTACAGCACACCGGTGTGTTGGAGAGCAAATCCACAACATTCACAATTTGACTACTCGGATTGTAAATGCTGTGAATTTACGAATTGGCACTTTCTGTTTACGGGACAAACCCCTCATAATTAATTGGCTGTGTCGGGCGGTGACGGCTTTAACGACACGTTTATATTCACGCGACCTCACCCAATAAACCCTCATGGATAATATTGACCGCGAAAGCCCTACTACTATTACTACGTGTTAAATTGATGACGTGTTGACGCATCTCTATCTCCTCCCTCTCCTCCCCATCAGGGCTCCCCGAACGCCGCTCGCAAACCCGATGCCTTCCCTCCGGCCGTGACCCCCCGTGCCCCCCGCCACCACCAGCCGGGTGGCTGCTCAGCGGCAACGGCAACTACCGCACCCCCCCATCACCATCACCACCACCACCACCACCACGGCGCACCGCCCCCGATGCCCTCTTCCTGCTCCTTCCCCGCCTCCCTCTGCCCGACGTCGTCCGCCACGTCCTCCTCGTCGTCCTCCTCCTCCTCGTCGTCGTCCTCGTCGCACCAGCGGCGCTCCTACCACTTCGAAGTCGCCCCCGGCTCCTTCCCGACCGCCCAGATGTTCCACCACGAGTTCCACGAGCTGCCTCCCGTCCATCCGCCGCCGCCGCCACCCCCGTCCCGGCCCGTCCCTCCGACCCCGCCGGCGAGCGGGGCGGGGTCGGAGCCGGCCGGCGCGGACTCGGCCGGAAGGGCCTCGCCCTGCGGCCGCGTGGGTGGCACCGCCGCGGCGGCTGCGTGCACCGCGGCTGGTACCGCGGCGGGCGTGCAGCAGCAGCAGCAGCAGCAGCCGGCTCAGGTGAGTTTTGCGAGGCCTTTCCCGCCTCTACCTTTCGTGTTGGGATGGCGAGCTCCGGTCATCCTCGCGACGCCGATGCCGGCTTGCCGTCCGAACAAAGGCGGTGGTCACCGCTGCTCCTTGCGGCCGTCTGGAACGCGCTTCTTCTTCCTTACGATGTTGGGAAGCCACTGGGAGCTACGGTGCACTTTTAAATCGCCAAGATCTGCTTGTTGTGTGTTAGTTTGTTCACTTGCCCGCCCCCCCCCCCCCCCCCAGCGCATCTCCAATTAGCGCGGTTGGCTAAGTACGGCGGTGCGAAAGAAGATCAGCATAAGTACAACATGCATGCAATTACGTTAGTGGGTATGTGGGTATACTTGGGCTGTTTTTTATATATAGTATAAATTGATTATCTTTCATTTAATTAAATTTTTATTGTTTTATTTAATTTAAATTTATGAATGATGCCCTGACTGGTGAGCATTTTAAATTTCGTTGTACTGGTGACAATGACAATAAACGATCTATCTATCTAGTAATAATAACGATAATTATTTCGATTTGTGCCGCCGCCGCCGCACGGTGCCCGCTCATTGCTCACGTAGAGAGGGGGAGGGAGGGCGACTCAGAGACGCTGGGAGGAGGGAGGGAGGGAGGAGGAGGGGGAGGGAGGGAGGAGGAGGGGGAGGAAGGGAGGGAGGGGGAGGGAGGGAGGGAGGGAGGAGGCGGGGGAGGGAGGAGAAGGAGGGGGAGGAGGGGGAGGAGGACCCGCGGGCTAGCGGAAGGCAGCCACACGATCGAGATGGCACGAACAATCGTCCAAGCTCTGGGAAACATTCGTCGGTATTAAGGCGTCATCAGCCGATTCATGCGACGCTTGTCTTACCCAGTAAGGCCTCGCCGAGTCTCGAGACTTTTTTCAAGAGGGTCCTGCCAGGCTTTTGAAGTCCGGGGGGGGCGATGATTGCTGCTGCTGCGTGCGATCCCAATTGCGTGATTTTCAAATATTTTTTCTTTATGAGCACTGAGATGTTTTGTGTGTTGTGTGTGTGGTGTGTATTGTGTGTGTGCGTGTATTGTGTGTGTTGGGCGTGTGTGTGTGTGGTGTGTATTGTGTGTGTGTGTTGTGTGTGTGTGTTGGGCGTGTGTGTGTGTGTTGTGCGTGTGTGTATTGCTTGTGTGTTGCGTGTGTTGCGTGTGTTGCATGTGTTGTGTGTTGCGTGTGTGTGTGTTCCGTGTGTTGCGTGCGCAGGGGAAGCTGTGCCCTCAAAGCTTCAATGACTACGAGCTGCCCACGGCACCCCCAGCACAGCCCACGGTGTTGATGTGAGTCTCCCCCAGTGCACCGCAACCACGCGTGTGCCTGTGCACTGCCAAAGGGTCCTCCCTGCGTAGCCCACACAGAAGGACGTTGGGTCAAGTGCTGTTAGCATTGGGGAGACAAAGGCGGCCGGACGTGGTGTTGGGCACGCCACCCCCTCAATGTTTGTGTGCCGTGCCGGCCTTAATAGGTGCTCGCTGAAGGGCGAGCACACTCAAAGACAATGCACCATCAGAGTATGAGAGCTCGGGGTAAGCATTTACACCATTGGTACCTCATTTGCCAGTAAAAAATATGAAAAAAAAATTTTGTTGCCAGATAAAAGGGTAAAAAAAACAATTATACTGTTTTACTGGCAAATGAGGTACCAATAGTGCCCGACCTTATTACAGACCAATTCAAATTTTATTGGTCACCCCGTGCCCCTGATGAATCTCAAAGTCCCATCACAAGTTAGAGAAACACAAACAAATAGACGATTTTTTCTTTCTAGATTTGAAGCTTTCG
Organism: Lethenteron reissneri; assembly: GCF_015708825.2. Lineage (NCBI taxonomy): Eukaryota > Metazoa > Chordata > Hyperoartia > Petromyzontiformes > Petromyzontidae > Lethenteron > Lethenteron reissneri. The sequence continues at coordinate 5,658,010 of NC_083840.1, forward strand.
TGACTGCAAGGATTCATACTCTTAGGTTTTTTCGGTAAAGTCACGTAGGTAAAAAAATTAAATTCAAATTAATAAAAGAAATAAAATAAAATAATAAATCACGACGTTTCGGAGGCAACACAAGTCTCCGTCATCAGGTGGGACCGTCGCAGCTAAATTTATTACTTTCATTAATTTTAATTAAATTTTTTACCTACATGACTTTACCGAAAAAACCTAGACGATTTTTTATTGTTATTCTTTTTTGCCCGTATCGAAACGGCCGTACGCCGTATGGACCTGATAACCCAATTTCCCTGCACAAGAATACGGGGCAAACCGTACAGGTATGCAGGCTATGCAGGCTATGCAGGCACGCCATGCGGGGGGGGGGGGGGGGGGTGTTGGCGTCTATTTTGCATCATGGTTAACCGGTGAGCGGACTTTGCTTCCTATCGGCCTCGCCATCAAATTCCACGCGAGGCAAATTACTCAACAGCACTTACCCCCCCCCCCACATCCTCCACCCCCCCACCTCCACCCCCCCCACCTCCACCCCCCCCATCTCGACCCCCCCCCACATCCACCCCCCCCCCACATCCACCCCCCCACGCTCCATTAAGGCTACGCGGGGGATCTCTGTCTCTGACCCGCACGCGTGTGTGTGTTACCCCCCCCTTGGCTCAGTGTGTGTGTGTGTGTTCTCCTTGGCTCAACGTGTGTGTGTGTGTCACCCTTGCCTCAGCGTGTGTGTGTGTTCCCTCTGGCTTAGCGTGTGTGTGTGTTACCCCTTGCTACATCGCGTGTGTGTCACCCTTGGCTCAGTGTGTGTGTGTGTTCCCACTGCTCAGCGTGTGTGTGTGTCACCCTTAGCTCAGCGTGTGTGTGTGTGTCCCCCTTGGCTCAGCGTGTGTGTGTGTGTTCCCCTTCGCTCAGCGTGTGTGTGTGCGCGTCACCCTTGCCTCAGTGTGTGTGTGTGTGTTACCCCTTGACTCAGCGTGTGTGTGTGTGTTCCCCTTGGCTCAGTGTGTGTGTGTTACCCCTTGACTCAGCGTGTGTGTGTGTGTGTTCCCCTTGGCTCAGCGTGTGTGTGTGTTCCCTCTGGCTCAGCGTGTGTGTGTGTTCCCCTTGGCTCAGTGTGTGTGTATGTGTGTTCCCCTTGACTCAGTGTGTGTGTGTGTTACCCCTTGGCTCAGCGCGTGTGTGTGTGTGTTCCCTCTGGCTCAGCGTGTGTGTGTGTTCCCTCTGGCTCAGCGTGTGTGTGAGTCACCCTTTGCTCAGCGTGTGTGTGTGTTCCCTCTGGCTTAGCGTGTGTGTGTGTTACCCCTTGCTACATCGCGTGTGTGTCACCCTTGGCTCAGTGTGTGTGTGTGTTCCCACTGCTCAGCGTGTGTGTGTGTCACCCTTAGCTCAGCGTGTGTGTGTGTGTCCCCCTTGGCTCAGCGTGTGTGTGTGTGTTCCCCTTCGCTCAGCGTGTGTGTGTGTGCGCGTCACCCTTGCCTCAGTGTGTGTGTGTGTTCCCCTTGGCTCAGTGTGTGTGTGTGTGTTACCCCTTGACTCAGCGTGTGTGTGTGTGTTCCCTCTGGCTCAGCGTGTGTGTGTTACCCCTTGACTCAGCGTGTGTGTGTGTTCCCCTTGGCTCAGTGTGTGTGTGTTACCCCTTGACTCAGCGTGTGTGTGTGTGTTCCCTCTGGCTCAGCATGTGTGTGTTACCCCTTGACTCAGCGTGTGTGTGTTCCCCTTGGCTCAGTGTGTGTGTTACCCCTTGACTCAGCGTGTGTGTGTGTGTGTGTTCCCCTTGGCTCAGCGTGTGTGTGTGTGTTCCCTCTGGCTCAGCGTGTGTGTGTGTGTTCCCCTTGGCTCAGTGTGTGTGTGTGTGTGTGTTCCCCTTGACTCAGTGTGTGTGTGTGTGTTACCCCTTGACTCAGCGTGTGTGTGTGTGTTCCCTCTGGCTCAGCGTGTGTGTGTTACCCCTTGACTCAGCGTGTGTGTGTGTTCCCCTTGGCTCAGTGTGTGTGTGTTACCCCTTGACTCAGCGTGTGTGTGTGTGTTCCCTCTGGCTCAGCATGTGTGTGTTACCCCTTGACTCAGCGTGTGTGTGTTCCCCTTGGCTCAGTGTGTGTGTTACCCCTTGACTCAGCGTGTGTGTGTGTGTGTTCCCCTTGGCTCAGCGTGTGTGTGTGTGTTCCCTCTGGCTCAGCGTGTGTGTGTGTGTTCCCCTTGGCTCAGTGTGTGTGTGTGTGTGTTCCCCTTGACTCAGTGTGTGTGTGTGTGTTACCCCTTGGCTCAGCGCGTGTGTGTGTGTGTTCCCTCTGGCTCAGCGTGTGTGTGTGTTCCCTCTGGCTCAGCATGTGTGTGTGTCACCCTTTGCTCAGCGTGTGTGTGTGTTCCCCTTGGCTCAGTGTGTGTGTTCCCCTTGACTCAGCGTGTGTGTGTGTGTTCCCTCTGGCTCAGCGTGTGCCCGGATGAGCGGGAGATGCCCGAAGGAGCAGAGGTGGTGGAGCCGCCGTCGGTGCCGACCTCCTCCTCCTCCGCCGCCGCCGCTGCTGCTGCCGCTGCTGCTGCTGCTGCTGTGTGGGGCGCCTCCTGCCCCAGGTGCTTGCCCACACAGAACCCCACGCGCCCACTCGCAAGCGGTGGCGAGATGTTAGCTGCCTCGCCTGGTATACAGGAGGTCGTGGGGTCGATCCCACAGTCGCGAGATGTTAGCTACCTCTCCTGGTCTACAGGAGGTCGTCGGTTTGATCCCATGGTGGCGAGATGTTAGCTACCTCGCCTGGTATACAGGAGGTCGTGGGGACGATTCCACAGTGTCGGTGGGACGGAGGTCTGCGGGAGGCGCTTTCGTCCGGTTCTCTGTTTTTTTCCTACGCTGGCGGAGGGAGGAGGGGTGCGGTGATGATGGCGCGGGGTCAAGGGGTTACACGGAGCAGTGGGTAGACCCCAGAGGTCGCAAGCGGGTTACCCGATACCCGTACCGTACCCGATACCCGGCTACTCGTACCCGGCCGGGTACGGGTACCCGTTTGCGACCCTGGTGCGGCCGGGTACGGCTAGCCGCACGTGACTCACCCCAACCAATGAGTGAGAAGGCCGTGAGTCACTGGTGAGTAACCGTTTGTCACTCATTTCCCAACGTCTTGTCTCTTCTCACAATTCAAGTTCCTAGAATCAACCCACCCGCGCCTGCAACATGGCTTCATCCCAGAGGTCGCAATCGGGTACCCTACCCGTATCCGGCCGGGTACGGGTAGCCGGGTATCGGGTAGGGTACGGGTACGGGTACCCGCTTGCGACCCTGGTGCGGCCGGGTACGGGTACGGGTAAGGAATCAAAACCCGTTTGCGACCTCTGGTAGACCCTGGCCCATTATCTACGTTTGACTTGGGTCACAACAACAAAAAAGGCAACCGCTTGCCTTCGCCTTGACAAGTTGGCGCGTTGGAAATGCGACACGCGTGGGGGCGCTTCCTATCGGCTGTCGCTCACCTTTCCACTGGGCAAATAAAGTAAAAGAAACTGTGAAATCCTAATCTTGTTTTGAAAGACTTTGACCCCGAGACCCGGTCTTCCCGAGTCTCAATCCAAATTCTGACCCTGAGACCCGGTCTCCCCGAGTCCCAATCAGGACTCTAACCCTGAGACCAGGTCTCCCTGAGTCTTAATCAGGACTCTGACCCTGAGACCCGGTCTCCCCGAGTCTCAATCCAAACTCTGACCCTGAGACCCGGTCTTCCTGAGTCTCAATCGGGACTCTGACCCTGAGACCCGGTCTCCCTGAGTCCCAATCAGTACTATGATTCTGAGACCCGGTCTCCCTGAGTCTCAATCAGGACTCTGACCCTGAGACCCGGTCTCCCTGAGTCTCAATCAGGACTCTGATTCTGAGACCCGGTCTCCCTGAGTCTCACTCAGGACTCTGAGTCTGAGACCCGGTCTCTTCGCGCTGATGATTCAATCAAGCCTCCTGCAATCCTGAGATGTCGCCGTGACGTCGCCGCGTGTTTTTTCTGCTTTTGCCTCCCACACAGGGCCGATTTTGCGAACCAGACCTACAGCACAGTCTGCAAACGGACAGGAGGTGGCGCTGCAGACGCAACGCAACAGCCACAGGCTCACACGCAAGAGGGTGAGATCGGTGTGGGGGGAGTGCGTGTGCGAGTGTGTGTATGTATATTTGTACGAGGAGCGGTGGTGCAGCGGTTAGCGCGCTGTGCTACAAACCCGGCAACCCGAGTTCCATTCCCGCTCACGGCCACAAACACCAGCAACGATTCTCTGAACCGGTCCTGAGCCTCCCCTAGGTCGACTCATCCTCAAATGAGTACTTGATGCAGTTTTTAAACATCGCCACTAGGGAGACAAAGACGGCCGGGCGTGGTGCTGGCCACCAATCCCATCATGTGCCGTTCCGGCCTTCATAGGTGCTGCTCGCTAACAGCACTTGCCCCAACAGTTTGTTAAACAATTAAACTAAACGTTTTTTTTATTTTACCAGTTGAGGCCCCACTGAGCTATGTAGCTCTGTTTCAGAAGCGACCTGGCAATCACAAATCGTAGCTCAACGAAGTGGACTTATCATCATCACGTGGAACTTTATAGCAGCCAGATGTTGATTCTACATGCAGAGGGAAAAACCGGAGGACCTGGAGAAAAATCCACGTGACCAAGGGGAGATAGAGAGAGACACGCAAACTCTAAATATGCAGCAGCAGGCGTCAGGGTCTGGATAGAACCCACGACCTCCTGTATACCAGGCGAGGTAGTTAACATCTCCTAGCCACCATGATGATGATGAGAGAGAGAGAGACACCGCAAACTCCAAATATACAGCAGGCATCGTCAGGGTCTGGATAGAACCCACGACCTCCTGCATACCAGGCGATGTCGTTGACATCTCCTAGCCACCGTGATGATGATGAGAGAGAGAGAGAGACACCGCAAACTCCAAATATACAGCAGGCATCGTCAGGGTCTGGATAGAACCCACGACCTCCTGCATACCAGGCGATGTCGTTGACATCTCCTAGCCACCGTGATGATGATGAGAGAGAGAGAGAGACACCGCAAACTCCAAATATACAACAGGCATCGTCAGGGTCGGGATCGAACCCAGGACCTCCTGAAGACCAGGCGAGGTAGTTAACATCTCCTAGCCACCATGATGATGAGAGAGAGACACCGCAAACTCCAAATATACAGCAGCAGGCGTCAGGGTCTGGATAGAACCCACGACCTCATGCATACCAGACGATGTCGTTAACATCTCCGAGCCATCGTGATGATGATCAGAGAGAGACACCGCAAACTCCAAATATACAACAGGCATCGTCAGGGTCTGGATAGAACCCACGACCTCCTGCATAGCAGACGATGCCGTTAACATCTCCTAGCCACCATGGCTCCCCTTAAGGCTACGCGGGGGAATCTTCGTCTTTTGTGCCTGTGTGTGTGTGTGTACGTACAGAGAGCCCTTACGACCTCCTCCCGTCGCCCGTCCCCGCCGTGTTGAGCCACCGGGACCTTCCCGAGGGCACCTGGACCCCCACCGTGGGACCCGGCACGGCCGACACTGACCCCCCCGCCAGCCTCCCAGGCAAGGGTGACAGCCTCGTTCGCACCCAGTGAATGTTTAAGGAACGAAACACCGGTGGACTTCTCCACAAATATGTGGCTGTCGCCTGACGAAGCCGGCTGTAGTTGTGGCTTGGCTCTCCAACACGCGACCGGTGTACTGTACTAGTATACTACACTATACAATATACTACACTATACACTACACTATACACTACACTATACACTACTATACACTACGCTATACACTACACTATACACTAGTGCTGTACTAGTATACTACACTATACACTACACTATACAATATACTACTATACACTACACTATACACTACACTATACACTAGTGCTGTACTAGTATACTACACTATACACTACACTATACAATATACTACTATACACTACACTATACACTACTATACACTACTATACACGGTCTCCCTGAGTCTCACTCAGGACTCTGACCCTGAGACCCGGTCTTCCCGAGTCTCAATCCAAACTCTGACCCTGAGACCCGGTCTCCCAGAATCCCAATCAGGACTCTGATTCTGAGACCCGGTCTCCCTAAGTCTTCACCAGGACTCTGACCCTGAGACTCGGGAAGATCGGGTCTCAGCATTAGCTTACTCATTGGCTTTGCCATTGTCATCATGAAACCCTCGAGAAAGAGACACCCGGACCCCGGGGTTCATTCTTGTTATGTCACAGGTCACATTTGATTTCGTTTTAAACCCCCGTTTTTTCCCCTTCTCTCCTTCAGATGCCCACCAGGCCCCAGCCAGGCCTCCGAAGCCTCTACCTCGCCTGGCGGTTGACTCGAACCTCACCCCGTCCCTCGAGGCCTCATCGGCCTCTAGCCGGGACTCGGGCCTACCTACTTGGGACTCGGGCCTAACTAGCCGGGACTCGTGCCTACCTGTCCGAGAAGCAGCCGTCACGAGTCGGGAGGCCAGCCTTACGGGATCCTGTCGAGAAATGGGCCTTCCTAACCGGGACTCGGGGGGCCTCGCTAGCCGGGAAGCAGGCCTCGCCGGAACTGGCTCGGCCAATCGACACGCGCTCTCGGCCAGTCGAGAGGCAGGCCTGGCGGGTTGGGAGCCGCTACCGCCGGGCCGAGACCAGCAGGCGAAGATGGACGGAGAGATCGCGAAGCTGATGGGAGAGGGCTACTCCTTCGAGGATGTCCGGCGGGCTCTGGGCATCGCCCACAACGACGTGGTGATGGCGAAGAGCATCCTGCGAGAGTTCGTGCCGCGGTCTTGACCCCCGAGTGCCCCGGCGCGTTTGGCTTCGGCGGTTTCAGGCCCCAGCGGTTGCCGCCCCCCCCCCCCCTGCTCCCCCACGCGCCCCCCGCTCGCCGCCCCCCCCCCACTGGTTAACACCGCGGGTGTACTAACCACAAACTCGACCGCGGCGGACGCCCCGCAGCGAAGACGTTTTAAAAAAAGAGATCCGGCGACGTCGCTCGACCGCGGCGTGGTTTAATCGACTGCTCGCAAAATTACTTTGTTGGTCGGCAACAACAACAACAACAGAACCACCACAAAGCGACGTCGCTAGAGGTTGGGGGGTGGGGGCCACCCCGGGGGGGGGGGGGGGGAGGTAATGGGTAGGTACCCCTTTGGCTAAGACTGCCGAAGAAAGGGGGGGGGGGCGTCTCTGGACGTACACCGCTTCTTCTTGGGAGGCGCGGCATCGATGTTGAGTTGGCGACGACGGCGACGATTTCTACGCCCGTTCGTGACGGCGTTCGTGACGGGAGCCTTGAGCGCGGCGAGCGCTCGGCACGGAACGTTCCTTCCCCTCCACCCTCCGGTGTAGGCGGCGCCGTCGTTGCACCGCGCGGCTCTCCCCCCACCCTAACACGATCTCGGTGGTGCGGAAGGAGAGAGGAGGAGGAGGAAACACAAACACCGTGCTTGGAAGAACGGTGTCACCGAAGAAGGTCCCACCCCACCGCCGGCACGGTGCTTGGCGGCGAAACGTCGGACATGGTGGCGGCGCGCGTAAAGATGCGCGGAGTCGGGGAGAGCTCATCCGGGAGAAGAAGGAACGTGATTTTGCGTTGTTGTTTTATTTGTTGTTGTTGTACGTTTGCTGTCACGGTGCCCTGCCCCGCGCGACGCCTTGGGCATTTCGAAACTCCCACCGCTGCCCCCCCCTAAACCCCCACCACCCCCACTCCGCTAGGTTGACAGTGCCGCCGCCGCCATAGTTGTTGGGCGGGGCGCGTGGGTTAGCGTGGGTTAGCGTGGGTGAGCGTGGGTGAGAGTGGGTGAGCGTGGGTAGCATGAGTGAGCGTGGGTAGCGTGGGTGAGCGTGGGTTAGAGTGGGTGAGAGTGGGTGAGCGTGGGTGAGCGTGGGTGAGAGTGGGTGAGCGTGGGTAGCGTGGGTGAGCGTGGGTGAGCGTGGGTTAGCGTGGGTGAGCGTGGGTGAGCGTGGGTGAGCGTGGGTGAGAGTGGGTGAGCGTGGGTGAGCGTGGGTAGTGGGTGAGCGTGGGTTAGGTGGGTGAGAGTGGGTGAACGTGGGTGAGCGGGTGAGCGTGGGTGAACGTGGGTGAGCGTGGGTGAGAGTGGGTGAGAGTGGGTAGCGTGGGTTAGCTGGGTGAGCGTGGGTAGCGTGGGTGAGAGTGGGTGAGAGTGGGTAGCGTGGGTGAGTGTGGGTAGCGTGGGTGAGAGTGGGTGAGCGTGGGTGAACGTGGGTGAGCGTGGGTAGCGTGGGTGAGAGTGGGTGAGCGTGGGTGAACGTGGGTGAGCGTGGGTAGCGTGGGTGAGCGTGGGTGAGAGTGGGTAGCGTGGGTTAGCGTGGGTGAGCGTGGGTGAACGTGGGTGAGCGTGGGTGAGCGTGGGTAGCGTGGGTGAGCGTGGGTGAGAGTGGGTTAGCGTGGGTGAGCGTGGGTGAGCGTGGGTAGAGTGGGTGAGCGTGGGTGGGGGCTAGCGTGGGTTAGCGTGGGTGAGCGTGGGTGAGAGTGGGTTAGCGTGGGTGAGAGTGGTTAGCGTGGGGTAGCGTGGGTTAGCGTGGGTGAGAGTGGGTGAGCGTGGGTGAGCGGGGGTAGCGTGGGTTAGCGTGGGTTAGCGTGGGTGAGAGTGGGTGAGCGTGGGTGAGCGCGGGTAGCGTGGGTGAGCGTGGGTTAGCGTGGGTGAGAGTGGGTAGCGTGGGTGAGCGTGGGTGAGCGTGGGTAGCGTGGGTTAGCGTGGGTGAGAGTGGGTTAGCGTGGGTGAGCGTGGGTGAGCGTGGGTGAGCGTGGGTTAGCGTGGGTGAGCGTGGGTGAACGTGGGTGAGCGTGGGTGAGCGTGGGTGAGCGTGGGTAGCGTGGGTGAGCGTGGGTGAACGTGGGTGAGCGTGGGTGAGCGTGGGTAGCGTGGGTGAGCGTGGGTGAGTGGTTAGCGTGGGTGAACGTGGGTGAACGTGGGTGAGCGTGGGTGAGCGTGGGTGAGCGTGGGTAGCGTGGTGAGCGTGGGTGAGTGGGTTAGCGTGGGTGAACGTGGGTGAACGTGGGTGAGCGTGGGTGAGCGTGGGTGAGCGTGGGTGAACGTGGGTGAGCGTGGGTGAGCGAGCGCGTGTGTACATGTTGCCGATGTGCGTGTGAATGCAAAGACACGCCGGCGATTGGGAGGGTGACCCGAGGAAGATAATAATATTTCTCACATTTATTGATTACTCCGGAGTAAGTAAATTAACGCCAATGTAATCCTGTGTTCTGCCGTTTAAAAAAAGAAAAAGTAACAATCTGATTATCGTATTATATTGTGTTTTTTGGGGGGGGGGCGGGGATGTTGGCACAGTGGTGGTGGTGGTTGTGTTGTTAGTGGCCAGCGCGCTCCGAATCGCGATCCAGAATCCTACCGGTTTGACTCCATCTCTCCCCGGCCCCTCCACCCTTCGTTTCCCCTACGACTGTGGGGGGCTTGCTAATCGTAATCTGTGTTCATGAGCTGCTGCTAACTGCCCCCCCCCATCCACCATCCCCCCCCCCATTTACCCGAGCTGCTGACGTAATAATTCCCCATCCTTTTTAGTAGTTTTTTTTTTATAACTTTTTTTTTAATTTTTAAGCAAATCACACAAAGCAATCGGCGGGCGCCCACCAGCCATTCGGGCGATAGGGGACTACTCACCAAACGCCGAGTAATCGAATCCGCCTCCGCCTATCCGATCAGAGCCATCGCGACGGGGGATGCCGATGCGTTACGTTCAAAGTTCAAAGTTCATGTATTAGGTATAGCCATGTGAGCCATTCGGCTCTTGAATCGGGTGCAACCGCAACAAACAAAAAACTAAAACATGAACAAGAAAACATCTTAAAGTGACTATGTGCAAACAGAAAATCCAAGAAAAGACTGCAAAATATTGCAGAAAAAATCACCGTACACCAACGCTGTGCAAATATCCCACCCTGTGCAAATATGTAGACGTCCTCGGTGCTGGCCGCGTTTTATCAACTTGCAGAACACGTGGGTGACCTCTCTGTCTGCGCTATCTTGTCTGTGGGAGCAGTGGTGACGGTTCGGGCGCTGCGCTCTGAACCCGGCGATCCGGGTTCGGTTCCCTCTCACGGCCAACACCGGTGACGATTGTCTGGACCAGTGGCCTGATGGGCCCCTCCTCTAGGTCGACTCGGCCTCAAATAATAATAATAATGCAATTTATAACGGGCGCAAATTTGCGGACGTAACGGCCGCAACTCAGAGTCGCTCGAAAGCACGTGGTTGTAGAGGTTGTAGAGGTTATAGAGGTGAGTTTTGAAGTGTCTCTTGAAGGAGACAATTGAGGTGATGCTGCGAATGTGCAGAGGGGTGATGGCGTTCCAGACTGTTGGGGCTGCCACCGAGAAGCGGGGTGACGTGTCCAAACATCGCCACCAGGGAGAGAAAGGCGGCCGGGCGTGGTGCTGGCCACCCACCCGCACCCTTCGTGTGCCACCGTGCCGGCCTTCGTAGGTGCTCGCTAACAGCACTTGCCCCAACAGTCTGTTGAGGCTATACCAGGGGGGGGGATCTTTGTCTTGTGTGTGTGTAAATGTAGGGAGCGGAGTGGCGACCCGAGTTCGATTCCCGCTCACGGCCACCACCGACATCTGAACCGGTCCTGGTGGGGGAACTAGGTCATCAACTCCGGTCTCCAAAAGAGCCCTTTGCCGCGTGAAGTCTTATACATCAGCGCTGGGAAGACAAAGACGGCCGGGCGCGGCGGTGCTGGCCACCACCCAAACCCCGTCTCGTGTGTCACAGTGCCGGCCTTCGTAGGTGCTCGCTGCTCGCTACTAACAGCACTTGTCCCCCAACAGTCCGGTCAAAGGCTATCCTCGGAGGGGTTTGCGGATCTTTTGTCTTTGCTGTACGTGTAATACAAAGCGGCCTGTACGCAAAACGTCCAAACCCGTTCACGAATTCGTACTGCGTTTTTTTGTTTTTGTGCGATCGTGACATACGACTCCCCCCTCCTTCTCTTTCCTCCTACGACGAGGGCGTTCGCGCGCGTTCGGATGATCGGAGCTCCCGAAGCAACGTGGACCGAAACGTCGGACCTTTAGCCGCCGAGCAATGCGCGGCAACGCAAGCGCCCCCCCCCTCCCCTCCTTCGACAAACAGCGGATGTTGCAAAGGTCTCAGTGTAACGGCGAAAGGCACCGGCCCCCCCTACCCCCCCATACCCACCCGGTTGGTGTGACGATTATATCTTATTTTATATTTACACGTATATACAAAGCGCATTCACTCAAGGCCACTTGGCTCAGTAACAACAACAAAAGAACGACGACACGGAGTAATAGAACGATTTTCAATGGCGGTGGCGAGGGGGGGGGTTAGGCGCTACGTGGTCTTGAGGACTGAGCGACCGAGGTCGCAACCGGATACCCGATACCCGTACCCTACCCGATACCCGGTTACCCGTACCCGGCCGGGTACAGGTAGCCGTGTGCGGCCGGGTACGGGTAGGCCGTGAGTCACTGGTGAGTAACCGTTTGTCACTCATTTCGGGTACGGGTAGTTAACGGGTACCCGTACCTGGCCGGGTACAGGTACCCATTTGCGACCCTGGTGCGGCCGGGTACGGGTAAGGAATCAAAACCCGTTTGCGACCTCTGCTGAGCGATAGCCAGCGATGGAGGGGTAGCGAAAGGGAGCTGTAGGGAAGGAGGAGAGGGAGGAGGAAGGGAATGGGCGGTGGGGAAGAGGGGAGCTCGCGAATGCGCGTTGAACTTCCTCTTCGGCGAGCCCGACCGGCTTTCGAGATATTGGAACGCCGTGCCGCTTGACGTCGTTGCAATCGGAGTCGGTAGATAGATTCAAGTCTGTTTTGAATAGCCGTCTCGCCGAGGTGGGCTACCCTCTTTAGTTTGGTTTTTGTTTCCTGCTTTTCATGCATTGGCGCATTGGGGGGATCCTCGGATGGAATGCCGCATCATACGTTTGAATCATTTTTATTTGCCAAACCGCGGGACCACCTCTCGCTCGCTGTCCGTAGCGGCCTCGACTCGAATGCCCCATCACTGTTGGCGGGGGGGAGGTGAGGTGGGGGGGTCTTGGGTCTTCGCTTCCACCTGGCGTTTTCCCAACGGCAACAAACTCTTGTGGCAGTAAGAGGCGATGAGCCCGATGAGGCTACACAGCTCTTTCATTTTTTCTTTCTCTCCTCCAACCAGAGGTCGCAAACGGGTTTTTATTCCTTACCCGTACCCGGCCGCACCAGGGTCGCAAACGGCTACCCATACCCAGCCGGGTACGGGTAGCCAGGTATCGGGTAGGGTACGGGTATCGGGTACCCGGTTGCGACCTCTGCCTCCAACGCAACACGTCCACCGTCGAATTTAACGACGGCTCGCTCGCGGCCTCTCAAAGGAGAAAGCGAAATTGGCGACGTGTCGGGCAAGAGGCCCTCCTTTCGTAGCGCGTGACTTCTTAAAATCAAACTTTCTCCAGTGAGCGTGCGACTGCGGTCATCTCAAGTAGACCAACTGTGGCTGTCGCCTGATGATGCTGGTGGTGGTTGTTGTCGTTTGTAATTACCGGCGAAACGTCGCGGTACACGAATTGTAAATGTGTGTGTCGTGGGTTTTACTCGCCCAACACGCAGACCGGTTGGTGTTGAACTAGTGAACTATTCGGCACGTTTTGTTTACGTGACAAACCCATTACTGATTGGCAGTGTCGAGTGGTGGTGGCGGCGGCGGCGGGTTTAACGAGACATTCATACTTACGCGATCTAACCCAAAAAAGAAAAAAATATTATTACGGCCAAAACAGACCGCACACAACATGTAACGACGCAATGCCCCCCGATCCACAAATACGGAAGAAGGAGACTTTACGGCGATGATGACTGATACACTACTCCGCTGCTGCTCCTGTCACGTGGTTATCTGTGGCCTGACCCATCTGAATGTGAAATTGCTCATTGTTGCTCGTACGACAAGAAGACGATAGCACAAACTGCTGCTTGTGTGTGTGCGTTTGTTGTCCTTCCCCCTTCCCGCCCGCACCTCCGATTAGCGCGGTTGGCTACGTACGGTGCGAAAGAAGTTCAATGTACACACAGTACAGGATAGGGTACGGGGGGGGCGCTGCTTTAAGCGTGGAGGACAGACCTCACCCGTACCTTCAGGAGAGCGAGCGAGCGAGAGCGAATGTGACACGTGGTGTGAGGAACGCGGTAACGTGGCCGCGCGTGTGAAACGGCCGGATTTGTGAGCGTCCAGAGAACGTGGACCCACCCATCCATCACGCACAAGCACTTGCACTGGGTGGGGGTGGGAAGGGCGGTTAACTGGTCGGGATGGATATGTAACGTTGCACTACACTGCACTTCGTTAGACTGCTCCATCCAGGCTGCCCAACACAAGTCTGTAACTTCGTGCGAGTCTGTGGTGCCCTGTGCGAGCGAGTCTTTGTGTCTCCGCGGGTCTGTGGGTCTCTCTGCGAGCTCGTGGGTTGCTATGCGAATCGATGGTTCTATGTGCGAGTCTGTGGGTCTCCATGCGAGTCTAACTCCGTGCGAGTCGTGGCGCCCTCTGTGAGTCTGTGGGTCTCTATGCGAGTCTGCGGGTCTCTATACAAGTCTGTGGGTCTCCATGCGAGTCGATAATTCTATGTGCAGGTCTGTGGGTCTCTATGCGAGTCTGTGGGTCTCTATGCGAGTCTGCGGATCTCTATACGAGTCTGTGGGTCTCCATGCGAGTCGATGATTCTATGTGCAGGTCTGTGGGTCTCTATGCGAGTCTGTGGGTCTCTATGCGAGTCTAACTCCGTGCGAGTCGTGGCGCCCTCTGTGAGTCTGTGGGTCTCTATGCGAGTCTGTGGGTCTCTATACAAGTCTGTGGGTCTCCATGCGAGTCGATAATTCTACGTGCGAGTCCGTGGGTCTCTATGCGAGTCGCTGGTGACTGGGCGGAGATCATCAACTCTCATGGGCAGCGGCTTGAATTCTCGATCGGAACTAAGGCTCCCAGCTTTGCCAGCTCCGCGTCTCTGACCTCTGCCCACCTCCCTGGCCTCTTCTCCACACTTCAGTCCACAACATCTCCGCCTAGCTGGTTAGGTACAAGGCTCATCTTTCCCGTGGTTATATTGCGAGGGGGGTTGGGGAGTGGGGGACTAATATCGCACGCAGTTGCTTATAACCGGCAGTTATCCGTGGGGGATCGAACTGAGATGACACCGCGGGATAATAGGATGAATCTGCATCTCGACTCCTTATCTGCAGAAATCCACGAGTAAATGGGAGTAATGGTGTGGCATCCGTTGATTGTGGCTTACTCTGCGGATAATAGGATGAATCTGCATCTGCACTCCCTCTTATCTGCAGAAATTCGCAGGTAACACCGTGGATAATAGGATTAATATGCATATCGACTGCTCTTATCTGCAGAAATTCACGTGTAAATAGGAGTAATGATGTAACATCAATTACTCATTGGCTAACTCCGCAGGTAATAGGATGAATTGCCTGCATGGCGACTGTTATCTGTGGAAAGCCGGCAAAATGCAGACAATAGGACTAAATACGATGGCGGATAATGTTTTTTTTCACGTGGGAAATTGGAGCTCTATCTCCTGGACATCTACTCAACGCATTTGTTAAACCGTGGTGTATGATTCGATTTCCCGCTAGTGGCCAAGCCCAGCGGAGATTACCTGAAACATTCAAGGGCCTCCACTAGGTCGATTCGGCATCAAACGAGTACCTGGTGCGGTGTGAAGTAAACATCGCCACTGGGGAGATGAAGGCGGCCAGGGCATGGTGCTGGCCACCACCACCCCTTCGTGTGCCGCTATGATTGAGGGTTGTGGTGGCGGCGGTTGTGCATGCCTTAATTACCTTTGGGTTAAATTTCGATTTAAAGCTTTCGTGACTGCAGGGATTCATCTTCTTGGTTCTTTCGGTAAAGTCACGTAGAAGGGAAATAATAAAATAATTAAAATAAAACATAATAATTCTCACGACGTTTCGGCCACAACGCAAGCAGCCGTCCTCAGGTGAAGAACAGGTCTGTCGGAAAGACAGCGTCTGAATGAAACACCACCAGGCTTGGCAGCGTATATTTAAGCTGGGTTGGAGGGGGAAGAGCGCCTTAACAAAGGAATTTGCATATCAAGAGGAATTTAGCACATTTATGGGAAATGCAGATATGGGTTGTACGTATGTTGAACTGAGGTTGGCCACGTGCCTGTTTCAATCGCCCCTTCCGGGCCGGCCGAGGTGTGGGTCGGCAGGTCAAGAGTGAACGCGTTGCAAGGTGGCTGCTGCGTCCTGACGATTACCCCCCCCCCGCCCCAACGCATGCAACGTCTGCGAGATAGACGAACCACGGGACGCCGTGCGTTCCCTCTTGTGATGAGGTTATTCGTCGGTGTACAGACGGAGAGAGCAGTTGGATTGGAACGCGTGTTGCCTCTAGGCGATTGCCAGAGCGAAGCCTTCTCCACCCAGGGCGTATGGGCGCCACGGTGTTAACACCCTCGCCTGGTATACAGGAGGTCGTGGGTTCGATCCCGACCCTGGCGCCTCTATATTTGGAGTTTGCATGTGCTCACCGTGGTCGCATGCATTCGAGTATGTGGCTGCTATAAATGTCCACCACGTGATGATAAGCCACTTCATTGGGCTATCATTTGTGGTAGCCAGGTCGCTCCTGAAAAAGAACTGTATAGCTCAGGGGTCGGCAACCAAAACAACAAGAAGAGCCATTTCTTTCCAATTCGGTACAAAATTCAGTATTTCAAGAGCCGCAATGCATCTGAGTACATACTGTACATACGTACATATCGTCAAGAAGCAACCCGTAAAGAGCCGCATGCGGCTCCGGAGCCGTAGGTTGCCGACCCCTGGTATAGCTCATTTGGCCTTACCTGGTAAAATATAAAGTTTTAAATCGGGCGGCAATGCATATTGATGACCGTATGGTACCGACGAGTCTTTATGAGGGCGAATTCAGGCTAGAGATATCCTCGACATCGCTGCTACCTGAGCAGACAGCCACTGCTTTAAACTCTTTAGAGATGGCGGTCTAAATAGTGGGACAACCGCACTTTCAGACGTGTTTTGGGGTTTGGTGTTCTAGACAAGGCTGGGAGCATGTACACGCGCGCGTCGTGGTGAGCATTAAGGCATGCAGGCATGGTATACGCTTGGGAGGTGTTAAGATGTTTAAAGGCCAAATAGAAATATACTCTTAATTATTTCGGTAAAGTCACGTAAAAAAATTAAAATTAATAAAAAATAAAACAATAAGATCATGACGTTTCGGAGGCAACACAAGTCTCCGTCATCAGGTGGGACCGTCATAGCCAGATAGACCACAATACCTGCAGTCGTAATGCAAACAAAAAACATAACTCTGATAATATATGCTTACCCCGAGCTCTCATACTCTGATGGTGCATTGTCTTTGAGTTGTGCCCCTTTTGGCGTCATCTGGTCCAACACCATGTGAGACTAGGCTCTAAGGAAAGCTGTCTCGGGTGTGGACCAATCAACTTCAAGGACAGTGCACATTATCTGAGTTATGTTTTTTGTTTGCATTACGACTGCAGGTATTGTGGTCTATGCAAACATGACTCCTTGTAAAAAAAAGGTGTCAGTTTTGTTGCCAGATAAAAGGGTAAAAAAACAATTATCATATTTTTTTCTTCTGGCAAATGAGTTTCCAATGGTGGTAGGTTTTTGTTGTAGAACGTGGAACAACCGCCACTGGCTCATTGTTGCCACCAGACGAGTCGCCTCCGTACGGGCGACACGTGACGGTGGTAAGCGGAGCACGATAAGCAGCGACGCTTTCGGCAACCCCCATCTCTCGAAGCACGAGACGTGCTTTACCCGTTCTGTTCCCCACCGAGTCAATTTTTGCCGGCGTGCCTCTCGCAAAGAACGGCGACGCCTCGCGGGCCACGACGCGGGTCATCCCACGCCGCGACCTTTCGTAGTCCCGCGTCTGCGGTGCGTGGAACGTGGTTGAGCGATAGTGCGCCCGCACGCGGTCGCCTGTTCGTCGGTCGCAGAGGTTTGCGACACTGTTTGTACTGCGTGTGCGTGATTAATTGTAAAAATACTCAAGACTCCAACTTTTATTTCATTTTTCAACCGGTAAGTGCCCACCCCTCACCCCCATTGAGCGAAGCGGCTCCGTTAAGAGGACGACCCCGATACTCCGCACCATCTGCTTCGACGGTGAACTTTTTTGTTTGAAATTTTTATTTTTGCTGCCCACAACAACAAAGTGCCCGCTGCAGAACGTTGAGCGACAAAAAAAACAACCGCACGCGAATATCCGACAGGCCCCCATGTCCCCGACGTGTCCTGATTGATTGGGGCGGGGTGGGCGGTGGGGTGATTGACAGTGAACTTTTAAAGATCTCTCGTGACTCAGTAAAAAAGAGAACGACTGGGTTAGGCCCTGTTGTGTGTGCCGGCCGGCATCACGGTCCAAATTTGATTGTTTTTGTTACTTGGTGGAAAAATAACTCTCGTAGCATCGCCCACCCCTCCCACTGCACCGTACTGGCAGACTAATACCCACTTGCTGCCTCCCCCCCCCACGATATGGATGATAACGGTGCTGATGGAGGAGGCTGCCGCTGGATGGTCCCCTAGGCGAAGACTACGGCAGGGCATTGTTGGAATTTCGATTTAAAGCTTTCGTGACTGCAGGGATTCATCTTCTTGGTTGTTTCGGTAAAGTCACGTAGAAGGGAAATAATAAAATAATAAAAAATTAAACAAAATACAATTCTCACGACGTTTCGGCCACAACGCAATTCAGACACTGTCTTTTCGACAGACCTGTTCTTCACCTGAGGACGGCTGCTTGCGTTGTGGCCGGAACGTCGTGAGAATTGTATTTTATTAAGTTTTATTTTTATTATTTTATTATTTCCCTTCTACGTGACTTTACCGAAAGAACCAAGAACATTGTTGGAATGTTGGGAGTGCGCCGGGGTGTGACATCACGTGATGTGACACTTGGCGTTATGTGATGTGACGTGGCGTGACGTCGCCAGCCTCGAAATCGCAGGTGGCTCGATAAAAAAAACCCTCGCCGTTGCCGCGACCGTGAACAAGTCGACGGGAAGTTTTCATTTTTTTTCATTTTATAGCCGCCGCTTGTGCGTGACGCGGCTCCGGCGAACGAATCGCACAACGCCGCCGCTGTGTAACCTCTTTTTGTGTGCGTGTGTAACGAAACTTCGGTCGGACGTGTGACAGAAACTGCTTTGTGGATGAGAAAAACAACGAAAATGTGACGTGTCCACAACTCTCGTTTGTTGCCTTCAAAAAAAATAACGATGCACTTTTCTAACGCCGGGGGAAAACTGTGGCTACAACCGAGCCGAGCCGGCGTGTGGGTGGGTATGATGTGGGGCCAGCACGGGACGGATGTATAGTTTTTTCCATTGGCGATCTGCCAAGCCGAGCCGGAACCAAAAGTTGATACGCTGCTGGAATCGGAGTCCAATTCGTATCTGGGTTGGGACCAGGGGGCGGGTGGCTAACGATGCGTCCTGACGTCAGCCGGTGACGTCAGCCGGTGAGGACGGCAACGTCACCGAGCCACCAACGTGATACGTGCTTAGCTGAAAGTGGAAAAAAAACAACCTTTGGCTGGCTCGGCACGACCCTGGCACGGCCCTGGCACGGCTCTGGCACGGCTCAGTTGTGCCAGTGGGGTGTGGGGGAGCGGGGGGGAAAGAGGTATAGGGACACAAAACCGCTATTCTGTGCACGCGGTCACGTGGTGGCGGTCACGTGATGATGGTCACATGACTCCGACACAGGAATGGATCATGCTTGCTCGCGGGATTGCTTGATTTAGTTTGTTCTCGATTATGGCCTTTGCGCAAGATATGTGTTCGCAATGGGCCATTATTTGTTTTTCTTCGTCGTAAAATGAGTGGCGTGCATTAGCCGATGTATTGTAAATAACAGGTGAAACAAAAAAAAACGCAAATGCAAAGGTTAAACTGTTGGCTGATGACGTTGTTGTGTCAATGTAAAAACAACAACCCCACAAGGGATGGGAGAATTTAAACAACAAAAAAGTATTGGTTTGTAAAACGTTTAAAAATAATTACGTTTCTGTCTCTTTAAGGTTTAAAGTTTGGTTACATGTATAGCGAATGATGTAGTTTTTATGCGTCTCTACAGTTTTATTTGTGACAATGTTGACTCTTTAACCGTCTCTCTCTCCGCATGTTGTCTGTTCGTTTTAAACTTCGAAGAATGGCTTAAAACAAAACAAACAAACAAAAAACCCGCAAAAATGCTGCCCCAAGGGAGGCAGAGAATGGAGTTGTAATTTTGTTGTGAGCCTCCGAAGGTTGACGGGGATGGGGTTAGGGTCCTTCACCTGTCTTCCCAAAACAAACACACAAAAAAATCGGCTTCAAAGGTCAACGAGCGAGCTTTGGGGCAGGGCAACAAAAGCTGTTCGACGCCTTGGAAGGAAAACGATATAACAGGCGACGTTTCGAGCAATGGCCCATGTGCAGAAGATATACGATGGGTAATTCTTCTCGAGCATATACCAGAGGTCGCAACCGGGTACCCGATACCCGGCTACCCGTACCCGGCTACTCGTACCCGACTGGGTACGGGTACCCGTTTGCGACCCTGGTGCGGCCGGGTACGGGCACGGGTAGACCGTGAGTCACTGGTGAGTCACCGTTTATCACTCATTTCCCAACGTCTTGTCTCTTCTCACAATTCAAGTTCCTAGAATCAACCCACCCGCGCCTGCAACATGGCTTCATCCCAGAGGTCGCAATCAGATACCCGTACCCTACCCGTACCCGGCCGGGTACGGGTAGGGTACGGGTATGGCCGGGTACGGGTAGGGGTACCCATTTGCGACCCTGGTGCGGCCGGGTACGGGTAAGGAATCAAAACCCGTTTGCGACCTCTGGCATATACACTGCCAGCGCTATGTGATTTTTAACCGGCCATTGGGATGGAGGGGGGGGGCCTTTCGTTTCCCAGCTCCTTGAGTCGGTGATACTAGAAAAAAACAACTACTTGGCCACAACGTTCAGTTCTATTGAGTCGGTGGTGTGGGTAAGGCTGTGCCCCTTTTGTACACGCAATATTATCTTGTTATTATTTTGTCATTCGTAAAGCGCCTCTGGCTCAATGAAAGAACGATGCAGGTGGCCAGAGGCGTGCGGGGAGAGATGAGGTCTTGGGGTGGCCACGATGGGGGGTGCGGCGTTTGGGGTTGAGGGGTAGGATAGGGGGTCACGATAAGAGTGGTAAGTTTGGGGATCACGGGAGGGTTATAGGGGAGGGACGGGAATGAGTGGAGGGGCGAGGGGAGGGAAGGAAATGGGTGATGGAGAAGAGGGGGGAGGGGGCTTTAAGAGAGGGGGACGGAATGAAGTTAAGGAGGGGAGATGCTTCATTCACAAGGGGATGTGTGAATCTATTGGCAGTGGTGAGTCTATGGGCAGTGCTGAGTCTGTGGTGCAGTATTGAGTCTATGGTGCAGTGATGAGTCTATGGGCAGTGTTGAGTCTATGGGCAGTGTTCAGTCTATGGGCAGTGTTGAGTCTATGGTGCAGTGTTGAGTCTATGGTGGAGTGTTGAGTCTATGGTGGAGTGTTGAGTCTATGGTGCAGTGTTGAGTCTATGGGCAGTGCTGAGTCTATTGGCAGTGTTGAGTCTATGGGCAGTGCTGAGTCTATTGGCAGTGTTGAGTCTATGGGTAGTGATGAGTCTATGGTGCAGTGATGAGTCTATGGGCAGTGTTGAGTCTATGGGCAGTGCTGAGTCTATGGTGCAGTGCTGAGTCTATGGGCAGTGTTGAGTCTATGGGCAGTGCTGAGTCTATGGTGCAGTGTTGAGTCTATGGGCAGTACTGAGTATGGTGTAGTGCTGAGTCTATGGTGTAGTGCTGAGTCTATGGTGTAGTGATGAGTCTATGGTGCAGTGTTGAGTCTCTAGGCAGTGTTGCGTCTATGGTGCAGTGATGAGTCTATGGTGCAGTGATGAGTCTGTGGTGCATTGATGAGTCTGTGGTGCAGTGATGAGTCTGTGGTGCAGTTTTGAGTCTATGGTGCAGTGTTGAGTCTATGGTGCAGTGTGGAGTCCATGGTGCAGTGTTGTATGTATGTTGAACGTTCTGAAGTGACAAGTTTGTCAATCCGCGTGCACACATACACTCTGCTGGCGCGACTACTCGGTCGAGTAAGTGTCCTGCAATTTGGTTGAGAACTCAGGGTGACCAGGATTGAGTCTCAACGATGCAAATCCTTCCACGGGGGCTACCCCCTTCATCTCTCTCACGTCCCGCACTTCGCTCAGAATCTGAATATTTATTCATAACGGATAAGGAACCCTACGAGCCACGAGATTCTTGTTCACAGATGTCCCGTTCGGGGCCACGGCGTAAGAACGTTACACCAAAAGACACAGTTCCGGGAATCAACGACAGTCGTGCAAAGTCCAAGACAGCTAAGCCGCCCAAACGCACGCACGAATTAACTGGCGTGGCCGCTGGGGAAGGGTGGTGGACCGAACCGGCGAACATCGTCAGAACGTTGCTTTGGCGGGCGGTTCTCGTTCTTTGAAAGTACGATTGCTTTTTTGTGCATCCCTAAAGGGCGAAAACAAATGAAAAACATTTACAATTCAAATTCCAAACCGCGACACGCCTTGTTTTGTTCTGTACGAGATGTAACAGCAGCGTTCTGACGATGTGCACTTCTGAAATCTGCCCCCGGACTATCCATGTTTTACTTTTTATTAAGCCTATTATTTTTTTGCAGCAGCATCATCATCATCATCCTCGTCGTCGTCATTATGAACCTAAGATCCGGCCAGAATCTGAATATTGTATTGATCCTATACTTAATTTGGAGCTTTCGTGACTGCAGGAATTACTCTTTGGTTCTTTCGGTAAAGTCACGTATCAAGAGAAAATAATAAATTAAATACTAGCATACGACGTTTCGATTGCAACACAAGCAATAGATCCTGCAGGTGGAGGAATGGGATGTGCAGTGAGTCTCTTTTTAAATCCTTTATATTAAGTTCACTTGCTTGCTTGCGTGCTTACGACCGTGCAAATCTTTCGGTCGTTTTTTAACCCACTTCCCGTGACCCAATCGAGCTGACATTTTGCACACAGACTCGTTGTGCGTGACAATTTATTTTCGTGAAAAAAATTCCAAAATTTTACACTTTTTAGGATTTTTAAAAAAATATATTTCATTACCAATTGCTTAATGGTGGCAGACAATCATCTGACCCATAGGTGGCAGCCATCTCAAGCCAGAGGACGAGAGGACTCTAGCCGTCACGCATATAAAGGATTTTTAGTGAAAAACTTTGTTTTTACGGGTTATACTTGTTTTTTATTCCCGCAGATGTCTCGTAGGTTGCGTGGGTGTCGGCAAGTTCCATCGACAAACGAACGAATACAGAAGGCGATGTGAGTGCAACATAGAGAAGACGACAACTAAAACTAGACTATGTTTTTTTTTTTTATTTGACCAGGGTAAGGCCTCCACTGAGCTCTTACAGCTCGTTTTAGAACGCGGCCTGGCTATGACAAATGATGGCTCAACTGAGTGGGCTTCATCTTCTTGGTTCTTTCGGTAAAGTCACGTAGAAGGACAGTAATAAAATAATAAAAATAAAACATAATAAAATAATTCTCACGACGTTTCGGCCACAACGCAAGCAGCCGTCCTCGGGTGAAGACCAGGTCTGTCGGGGAGACAGCGTTCTCATCGGCATCACGCGGAAATAGCAGCAGCGACCTACACTAATCCCGTGGCGTTGATGCTAAATGGTGGAGTGGAAAAGCCGGAGGACCCGGAGAAAAATCCACGTAACCATGGGGAGAGAGACACCGCAAAATCCAAGTATACAGTAGGCGTCAGGGTCAGGATTGGAACCCACGACCTCCTGTATACCAGGCGAGGTAGTTAACATCTCATAGGCACCATGATGATGATGAGAGAGACGCAAACTCCAAGTATACAGCAGGCGTCAGGGTCGGAATCGGAACCCACAACCTCCTGTATACCAGGCGAGGTAGTTAACATCTCCGAGCCACCGTGATGATAATGATGAGAGAGAGAGAGATACGCAAACTCCAAATATACAGCAGCAGCAGGCATCGTCAGGGTTGCGATCGAAACCACGACATCCTGCATACCAGGCGAGGGAGTTAACATATCCTAGCCACCGTGATGATGATGATGAGAGAGACACAAACTCCAAATATACAGCAGGCGTCAGGGGGTCGGGGATCGAACCCACAACCTCCTCCATACCAGGCGAGGTGGTCAACATCTCCTAGTCACGATTCCCACCCGTTCCAACCCGCAACTCTCGTTCTTTGTAAAAAGAAAGAAAGAAGGAACCGCCCTGTTAGTCATCGCTCCCACACCCTCCGATTAGCGCGGTTGGCTACGTACGGCGCGAAAGAAGTTCAACACATACATTGCATACAAATGTACTACCGCGGTATTGACCAGGGTGGCCCCCGAAGTTCGAACCACGAAACCTCTTGCTACTTCTGCTGCTGCAACAAAGAACGGGCTGCGAACCGCGCTACGGCTGGGTCCGTGACACCGCCCCTGAGAGTGCGGGAGGGTCGTGCGTGGTGGGTGGGGGGTAGAGAGGGGGGTAGTAGAGGGGGTGGTTGGGTGGTAGAGAGGGTTGGTGGGTGGTAGAGAGGGTGGGTGGGTGGTAGAGAGGGTTGGTGGGTGGGTGGTAGAGAGGGTTGGTGTGCAAGGGGGTCAGTGGTAGAGAGGGTTGGTGTGGAAGGGGGTGGGTGGGTGGTAGAGAGGGTGGGTGGTAGGGGGTGGGTGGGTGGTAGAGAGGGTGGGTGGTAGAGGGGGTGGGTAGTAGAGGGGGTGGGTGTGTGGGTGGTAGAGAGGGTTGGTTGGTGGGTGGGTGGGAGAGAGTAGGGTGGGTGGTAGAGAGGGTTGGTGTGGTATGGGGTGGGTGGGTGGTAGAGGGGGTGTGTGGGTGGTAGAGATGGTGGGTGGGTGGTAGAGAGAGGGGTTGGTGTAGTATGGGGTGTGTGGGTGGTAGAGATGGTGGGTGGGTGGGTGGTAGAGAGAGGGGTTGGTGTGGTATGGGGCGTGTGGGTGGTAGAGATGGTGGGTGATAGAGAGAGGGGTTGGTGTGGTATGGGGTGTGTGGGTGGGTCGCCCGGTTTTCCCCGCTGCCGCGTGCCGCGTGTTGTCAGGGGGTCAGTGTCTGTCTCAGACGGAGGGGTCACTTCGGTCGTGTCGTCTCTCGGGCGTCAACGGGCACGAGCAAGACCCACCTTGACGACACCGTCACACAGGTGAGCAGGTGAGTGAGTGTCGAGTCAAACTCCGACTGTCAATCCACAGATGGATGAGGGTTATCCCGCGCGTGAATTATTTAATCAGCAGCGAGTTTTGACGCTCTTTCAGTTAACGTCAGTTTCAAACTTCAAAAGAATATGTAAATTTCGATTTTAAGCTTTCGTGACTGCAGGGATTCATCTTCTTGGTTCTTTCGATAAAGTCACGTGACTTTACCGAAAGAACCAAGAAGAAGAATATGTAACTTTTATTTTACCGGGTATGAAAGCCCACTGAGCTGTTAGTTATTCTTTTGTTTAAAGAAGCGACCTGGATATCACAATGAAGTGGGATTGTTACCGTGTGGAAATGTGTAGCAGCAGCAGCCACATGATCTATGAACGCGCGATGTTGATTTTAAATGTGTCGGGGAGGGCAAAAAAACTGGAGGAGCCGGAGGTAAAAAAAATCCACGCGATCACAGAGGAGCGAGATAGACACCACAAACTCTATACAGCAGGCGTCAGGGTCGGGATCGAACCTAAGACCTCCTTTATACCAGGCGAGGTAGTTAACATCTCCTAGCCACCGTGATGATGATGAGAGAGAGACACGCAAACTCTAAATATACAGCAGCAGGCGCCAGGGTCTAGATCGAACCCACGACTTCCTGCGTACCAGGCGAGGTAGTTAACATCTCCTAGCCACCGTGATGATGATGAGAGAGAGACACGCAAACTCTAAATATACAGCAGCAGCAGGCGTCAGGGTCTGGATCGAACCCACGACTTCCTGCGTACCAGGCGAGGTAGTTAACATCTCCTAGCCACCGTGATGATGATGAGAAAGAGACACGCAAACTCTAAATATACAGCAGCACGCGTCAGGGTCTGGATCGAACCCACGACTTCCTACGTACCAGGCGAGGTAGTTAACATCGCCTAGCCACCGTGAATTCCGCCCCCTCCGCATTGGTGGAGTCGAAACTGGCGAACCTCGCACCGGGTTGTGAAACACGGTGCGTGGTGCGAGGTGGTGTTGCTGTTACAACATCCTTGAGTGGGGCAGCCCTAAATGAATCATGGGCTTATCTATCAGGAGGCAGTAACAGCAATGACCCATTGCCCTACGCCACTATAATCTGCTCAAGTCAATGTTCGCCTCCCCTCTCTCGCTCTCTCACCTGGGTGGTGTGTCCAGGAGGTCGTGGGGTTCGATGCCAACCCTGACGCCTGCTGCTGTAGATTTGGAGTTTGCGTGTCTCTCTCTCTCTTATCATCATCACGGTGGCTATGAGATGTTAACATCTCAGCCACCGCGACGCCCAGCATGAATGTGGCGAGCAATTTCGGAACTGATAGTGGCTATGACTCAGCTGTAAATGAGTTCTTGTACCTGGCACCGGTTGTATAAGGACCCGATTAAGTAGTGTATAGTGTATTGGATGAACGTTGAGATCTAGAAGGGCACGGGGTGATCAATAAGGTCTGAATTGGTCTCTCATAAGATAGGGGGCTGATCCGGGATTGACAGGTATGCACATACCAATTTGAAAACTGATCACGAAATAATTTGGAAATGCAACTCTCATCATGGCCCCCTAAACTCTTATCATCCACTCACTCTCTCTGTTTATGTGCCACGGCATAGGGTCGTTGCCCGAAACGTCGCCCAGCACGTGTCCGTTTCGAGGCGATGCACACTGCTTGTTATTGGCGAATGCGTTGGGTCCTTTTCCCCCGATAGTGGCCTGATTATAGGAATGTGTGTGTGCGTATGTGTCTGTGTGTATGTCTGCGTGTGAATGTGTTTATGTGTGTATGTGTGCGTGTGTGTGTCTGTGTGTATGTCTGCGTGTGAATGTGTCTATGTGTGCATGTGTGTATGTGTGCGTGTGTGTGTGTGTATGTCTGCGTGTGCATGTGTCTGCGTGTGTCTGTGGGTGCGTGTGCGTGTGTGTGCGTGTGTCTGCGTGTGCTACGAACCTGGCCAACCCAGGTTCGATTCCCGCTCACGGCCAACACCGGTGACGATTATCTGCACCGGTCCTGGGCCTTCCCTAGGTCGACCCAGTCTCAAATGAGTACCTGGTGTGGTGTGTAAACATCGCCACTGGGAAGACAAAGGCGGGCGGGCGTGCGTGGTGCTGGACACCCAGCCCTCGTGTGCCGTTCTGGCCTTCATAGTTACTGCTCGCGAACAGCACTTGTCCTCAACAGCCTGCTAATGGCTATACGGGGGATCTTTGTCTTGCTGTGTGTACAGGATGGAAGCTATTATTGTGCTTTGCAAGGCACTGATGTATGCCGCGTGTTTTCTGGTAATCATCACGCGAGCGTTCGTCAATGCAGCATTGTTCACCATCAGGGTGAGCTGAGTGCATGCACACGCACACACACGCACGCACGCGCACGCACACACGCACGCACACACACACGCACGCACACACACGCGCACGCACACGCACGCACACACACGCACGCACACACGCACGCACACACACACACACGCACACACACACGTGCACGCACACACGTGCACGCACGCACACACGTGCATGCACACACACACGCACGCACACACGTGCAGACACACACACATGTGCACGCACACACACACGCGCATGCACACAAAAAGACAAAGATCCCCCTTATAGCCTGAAACAGACTGTTGGGGCAAGTGCTGTTAGCGATCACCTATGAAGGCCAGCATGGCACACGAGGGGGTGGGTGGCCAGCACCACCGCCCAGCCGCCTTTGTCTCCCCAGTGGCGATGTTTACACATCGCACCAGGTACTCATTTGAGGCTGAGTCGACCTAGGGGAGACTCAGGACCCGTTCAGATAATCGTCACTGATTTTGGCCGTGAGCGGGAATCGAACTCGGGTCGCCAGGTTCCTAGCGCTAACCGCTACACCACCGCTCCCCACACACACACATCCACACGCACACTCGGGCTGAACGATGAATCGATTTCAAATCGAAATCGCAATTTGAAACAATGCGCTTAGCAATTCGCAAAGGCTTCGATTTTTCAAGTCCTATTATTATAACATTACTTATTTAACTTAACAATTGTTCTATGTTTGATTGTTCTATTTCAATTAAAACATTTTAATAAATACATGCTGGAAGCAATTGATTTCTTTTAAGTTCTCATCCTCGCATTAGAATATATAGAGCAGTTCATATTTTGACGGTATCATGTGGTAATGCTCCATCACATGTTTTAAATCTCTTCCACAGTGAATATTGAACTGAGGCTTAACTTTATAAAAATGTAATCGCAACATATGTCAGAAACATCGCAATTAGAGATTTCCCCCAAATTGTTCAGCCCCAACGTCGCACACACATATGCACACATCCACACAAAGATCCCCCCGTGTAGCCTTAACAGACTGTAGGGGCAAGTGCTGTTAGCGAACACCTATGAAGGCCGGAACGGTACACGAGAGGGGGTGGGTGGCCATCACCACGCCCGACCGCCTTTGTCTCCCTAGTGGCAATGTTTACACACCACACCAGGTACTCATTTGAGGCTGAGTCGACCTAGGGGAGGCCCGAGACGGGTTCAGATAATTGTCACTGATGTTGTGCGCGGGAATCGAACCTGTGTCGCCGGGTTCATAGCGCAGCGCGCTAACCACTACACTACCGCTCACACAGACACGTACACACACGCATTGCACATACAGCCACACGCACACACACACACGCTCACACACACTCACAGAAACCTTCTGCCCTGGTTTGATAATTCTGAATGTCGACCCACAAGAGGCAACGCTTCTCAACGTGTGGATGTTGTTGAACTTCTTTGGCGCCGTAAGTAACCAACCCCGCGCTACTCACAAAAAGCAGCCCTGGGGAATTGAGTTTGTCAATGTGGATGACGATGATGACGATTTTAAAGTGCAGCGAAACTCGCAGTAGCTTTCTAACATGGAGACGTCCATAAATGACGTCACGCACCTGGGGGGGGGGCAGATATTTGTGACGATGTGTGACGAGGGGGGGGGGGGTTGAGAGATGTAACGTCACATCAAAATGTACAACTTTAAATAAATGTAGACAACACGTTCTACTTAATTAAATAGACTTTGGTAAATGTTTTCTCCTACAATATCAGAGTGCAGCACCACATTGAATACGCACTACAATGACAATAGTTTAAAGCGATTTGAAGCATGTTTTATTTTTGGGGGGGGGGGGGGGGGCAGAGCTTTGTGACGTCATATTTGAGTGGGGGGGGGTCTGACTTTTTGTGACGCCGTGTGACGAGGGGGGGGGGTCAAAAATCGTCCAAAATCGCGTGACGTCATTTATGGACGGCCCCTATCGGAAGGAAGAGCGCGTTCCAGACGGCCGCAGGGAGCGGCGCATCTTGTAAGCGCCGCGCGGCGATGGTGACGACTTCACCCTTTTACTCGATGGGCTGTCGATGATTGTTTTGTTTTGTTGATACATTGAACAACATAAAATAAAACCCCGTCGTGTCTTTCGTCGCTTTCAGGATTCGTTTGAATTGAACGACGACGCGGAGCCGGGAGATGAACGAGTTTGCAGAAAGAGAGAAAATATCGAAAGGTAAATTAAGTGCTTTGAGGGCCGTCCATAAATGACGTCACGCACCTATGGTGGGGGGGGGGGCAGATATTTGTGACGATGTGTGACGAGGGGGGGGGGGGTTGAGATATGTGACGTCGCATCAAAATGCGCAACTTTAAATAAATATAGACAACACGTTCTACTTAATTAAATATACTTTTTGAATAAATGTTTTCTCCTACAACATCAGAGTGCACCGCCACATTAAATACGCACTACAATGACAATAGTTTAAAGCGATTTGAAGCGTGTTTTATTTTTTGGGGTGGAGGCGGGGGGTCAAAAATCGTCCAAAATCGCGTGACGTCATTTATGGACGGTCCCTTTGTTGGTAAGCTGGTCGGTGTCCATGCCCGGTGCTGGGTTCCTGCTGCCCTACCAACTCGGAATCTGCATGGCTCTGCACGCGCACGGCGTGCCCATCGCTCACGCGGCCGGCTCCTCCAGCGGCTCACTGGCAGCAGCCCTGCTCACCCTGGCTCCTCACAGGAGCAAGGTGGCTCACACTCACCCACCTGAACACTCACTCACTCACCTGTACACTCACTCACCTGTACACTCACTCACCTGTACACTCACTCACTCGGATACTCACTCACTCACATGTATACTCACTCACCTGTACACTCACTCACCTGTACCCTCACTCACTCACCTGTACACTCACTCACTCGGATATTCACTCACTCACATGTATACTCACTCACTCGGATACTCACTCACATGTACACTCACTCACCAATACACTCACTCACTCGCCTGTACACTCACTCAGCTGTACACTCACTCACCCGGATACTCACATGTACACTCACTCACTCACCTGTACACTCACTCACCTGTACACTCACTCATCCTGTACACTCACTAACTCACTCACCTGTACACTCACTCACCTGTACCCTCACTCACTCACCTGTACACTCACTCGGATATTCACTCACTCACATGTACACTCACTCACTCACCCGGATACTCACTCACTCGCCCGTACACTCACTCACTCAGCTGTACACTCACTCACCTGTACACTCACTCACCCGTACCCTCACTCACCCACCTGTACACTCACTCACTCACCCATACAATCACTCATTCACCCGGATACTCACTCGCCTGTACACTCACTCACTCACCTGTACACTCACTCGCCTGTACACTCACTCATCTGTACACTCACTCACCTGTACACTCACTCACCTGTACACTCATTCATTCACCTGTACACTCACTCACTCGCCTGTATACTCACTCATCTGTACACTCACTCACCTGTACCCTCACCTGTACACTCACTTACCTGTACACTCACTCACGCGTACACTCACTCACCTGTACACTCACTCACCTGTACACTCACTCACCCACCTGTACACTCACTCACCCACCCTGGCTCCTCACAAGTGACTCAAAGGCTCCACAGTGGGGGATCTTTGTCTTTGTCTGTTTTTTTTGTGTGTTCCAGGAAATGTCGTCGATGGTGAGTTCGTACGCAGCGCAAGGACACGGAGCGACCCTGAGTTTCAGACTCATTCCCAAGCTGAGGTGTGTGAGAACAAACAAAGACAAAGATCCCCCGTGTAGCCTTGACAGACTGTTGGGGCAAGTGCTGTTAGCGAGTAGCACATACGAAGGCCGATACGACACACCGCCACTCTTAGGTACTCATTTTAGGCTGAGTCGACCTTGGGGAGAAGGCCCAGGACCGGTTCAGATAATCGTCACTGGTGTTGGTGGCTGTGAGCGGGAATCGAACTTGTGTCGCCGGGTTCCTAGTAGTGCAGCGCGCTAACCGCTACACTACCGCTCCGCTGGAATCACACAGACATGCACACACACACGGAGACACGCACAGACACACACACACAACAACAACCACCATTCACACTAAGTGGCGGTGACGTCACCACGGCGCTTGTGCCAGGCGATGTGCACGTTGAGGCCACGTAAAGTTTCGAACACCCGCTGGCTTGAGGTGACGGGGCAGACCCAGGTGTCATGGGTCGACTGACTGTGCCAGATTGCTGTGTTTAGCTGCCCGGCACTCAGCTCCAAATCCTCTTGTACCACCACATCACTCCATCTCTTCTCTAGCCTGTGCTGCGCCCGTTTAGCCCCCCTCTATCTGGCCGAGCAAAAGCTGTTTAGGCATGAGGTGGCTGGGTATGCTGGCTACATGACCCAGCCAACGCAGCCTTGCCTGCCGGAGCAGCTCACCGATGGGCCTAAAAATTTCTAACCGTCGATGTCCCATTAGGGGGGTCCAGGTTTCGCAAGCGTAGAGAAGGGAGGGCATGACTGTGGCTGAGAAGACCTGAAGCTTCGCGTGGAGCGACAGACCAGGTAGCTTCCACACAGCATTACGCAACTGATGAAAAGATAATGCCGCTCAACTGATTCGGAGTGAGACCTCTGCTGTCAAACCAGAGCCAGTCATGAGCATATTGCCCAGGTATGGGAAACTCTCCACGCTCTCCACAACTGCCCCATTACCAATTGTGAGTTGTGGAGTGTCCGATGGTACAAAATAACCAGGCAGGTGCTTAGTTTTGGTGGGGTTGATGGTAAGGCCCCACCTCTTAATGGCAAGCTCCAGGTTCAGCAGCATCGCCTCCAACTCCTCTGAGTGAACAGCAATTACCAGATTATCAGCATACATAACGTGGTTGACCAATATTGAGCAATCCCTTGACCGCACCCGGGCATCGATCAGCCTCCCATTGTATCTGTACCATATGGAAATTCCTCCGATACAGCCATGGAAAGCTTCACGAACTATGTTGTTGAAATAGATGATACATAATTTGGGAGCCAAAGGACATCCCTGTCGCACCCCAAGATGAACATGGAAAGGCTCCGACTCCCGGCCACGTAGTTTTACCCGGGCCTGCTCACCATCATGAAGGTCCTTAATGATTGTGAGCAGAGATTCAGGGACTCCAAAAGCACAAAGAACAACCCAAAGCCCAGGCCTACTGTTCGTATCATAGGCCTTGACCAGGTCAATAAAGCAGAGATGTAGGTCTTGTTGGAATTCCCTACACCTCTGCTGTAGCAGACGGACAGAAAATATGGCATCTGTGCAGGACTGCCTTTTTTCATAATCACATTGGGGCTCTGTAAGCCTTTCCTCAGCGTGCCTGGCAAGGCGATGTTGAATAACCTTGCCAATAATTTTTCTGGTACACTGAGGAGTGAGATGCCCCTGTAGTTGTTACAGTCTTTGCGGTCCCCTTCTTAAAGAGGGGGACCACCGGATTGTTATTATGATGCCATGTAGGACAGCGTACGCACAAACGCCACCCTCCCTCAGCATTTGGCCTGAGAGATCATCTCAACCCGGTGCTTTTTCTGGCATCAGACTCTGGATCGCCTTCTATACTTCCAAAAGAAATAGCACCTCAACCAGCCACTCACAGGGGGCGATTACTTCAATATTTGAGGCACCGCAGCCTCAGCAGGGTCATCCCCACTTTGCTCCATGATGTGTTCCAGGCTGAGGGATTTCCCCCTTCCCCAAGACCTCAGAAATGCTCATCAAATTTGCAAACCTGTTCCTGAAGGTAGGAAATTAGATCACCGTTCTTTCCCCTAATAGTGGTGATAGGTGTGGTGCTGCAAGTTACTGTTTTGATGGAGTTACAGAGTGATTTGTGATCACGAGCTATTGAGGCAGACTCCATCTTCTCAGGAACCGCGACCACCACCCATCCTTCCAGCGTCTCACGTCTCTCCGAACCTCCGAGCGAAGGCTGCAGTTAGCCAACTCGTTCTCTGACATGGGATGCTGTAGCCGATGAGAGTGGGCCTGTGGCTTTCCTCAGCCAGCTTGAACACCTCCTCTGTCAGCCATGGGTCTCTGGGGAGGTCTGGACCGTGCGTGTACCCATAGCAGCCATTGCAGCTGCATGAGCCACAGTGCTAAACCTCGCCCATTTCCCCACGGCATCAGGAGGAGTGGGGGACGCTATAACGGTGCGCTCATTCCGCGTTATTAACGGTGTGCGCATTGTAATGGTGTATGCGTTCCGCGTTATAACGGTGCGGGCGTTCCACATAACAGCGTGCGCGTTCAGCGTTATAACAGCGCGTATTCCTCGTCGTGCCAAAAGTGTTTCCTAATGGAAGAACGGCGCGATATAGTGAAGACGCATTGGGAACACGCATGCCTCACACCTAGAAGCCAACCGTGCTCATTGGAGGTGCTATTATTCTTATCATTACTACATGGTGGGGGTTATCTGTCTTTGTTCCTTACAGAGAGATTCTGGAGCAGATTCTACCACTGGACTCTCACACCCTGGCCACCGGGCGTCTCTTTGTATCGGTGACTCGACTTCCTGATGGACAGAACCGCATCATATCGGACTTCGACACGAGAGAGGAGCTCATACAGGTACGTAAGTGTGTACGTATGTTGGAACTTCTTTCGCACCATACGTACCCAACCATGCTAATCAGAGGTGCAGGGGGGAAGGGCAACAAACTAAACACGAAAAGCAGTTTTAAAGACACGTAGAAGGGAAGTAATAAAATAATAAAAATAAAACATAATAAAATAATTCTCACGACGTTTCGGCCACAACGCAAGCAGCCGTCCTCAGGTGAAGAACAGGTCTGTCGAGAAGACAGCGTCTGAATGACAACCCCTACTTGTGAAATGCGTAGGGGGTTTGGCGAGGGGTTTAAAGTCATTATGCCCGTGCATTATGCAGGATTAGCAGCATCAAAGGGAGGGGGTAGGGGTAGCATTAATAAAGAGAAGGAATGTTAATAGTATGTATCTGCAGTAACTAAACCACCACGTAAACAACTAAAGTAAAGTTCGATTGCCACACTCGTTAAATGCTCACCTATCAGCGCTGCATTTGCATCTGCCCTCCTTCTCCTCCAGGTTCTGCTGGCAAGCTGCCTCTTTCCGTTTTATTCGGGAATCTCTGGGATATGCTATAGAGGAGAGGTAAATGTGATTTCGTTTCTTCCTCGCCCTCTCCCTTGCCCACCGAACACCCCCCAGAAATATTCCCGCTGTGATATTCCACTCAGACAGTGCAAAAAATGTATTGCTAGCTTGGAAACAACGGCCACCCGCTCTTTAATAGTCTTTCTTAAAAACAGATTCGCCTGCGTGCATTTAAAAAACACGTTTGAAATGTGTGTAAACTCTGGACGGATCGTCAGGACACGGGCCTTAAATAATAACATAATAATAATCTTACCAGATCAAATAAATCAAGTCTTTATTTCTATCGCACTATTTCGTGCAAAGGATGCCATTCAAAGTGCTGTATAGATATTTTAAAAAACATTATTAAAAGACTCAATCACAAGAATAATAAAAGCAAATTCCATACAAAACAAAATTTCATTATAATAAGTTACTTTCGAATGCATATTAAAAAAATAACACTATAAAAGTAAAGGTGAGTTTTTAGATTTAACTTAATACTGCTTAATGATTGTGAAGATCATTTTGCTGGAGAGCTGTAGAAAGAAGTGGGCTCGGAGTAAGACAAATAGTTTGAGGAATTTAAATAATAAAAGCGGTGAACAGAGGGTCACTGACGTTGGCGTCAAACAGAGGTCGCAAACGGGTTTTGATTCCTTACCCGTACCCGGCCGCACCAGGGTCGCAAACGGGTACCCGTACCCGGCCGTACCCGTACGGGTAGGGTACGGGTATCGGGTACCTGATTGCGACCTCTGGGATGAAGCCATGTTGCAGGCGCGGGTCGGTTGATTCTAGGAACTTGAATTGTGAGAAGAGACAAGACGTTGGGAAATGAGTGACAAACGGTTACTCACCAGTGACTCACGGCCTACCCGTACCGGCCGCACCAGGGTCGCAAACGGGTACCTGTACCCGTACCCGGCCGGGTACGGGTAGCCGGTTATCGGGTAGGGTACGGGTATCGGGTACCCGGTTGCGACCTCTGGCGTCAAAGCAAAATAAATCGAGCGGGAATGGGAAATGGCAGGATGCGTCCCGGTGGCAGATGTTACCCACCTCGACCTGGTATACAAGGAGGTGGTGGGTTTTGTTATTGTTTACCATTTTAACTTGCTGACCTGCCCCTGCTGGAAAGCTGTGAAAGAGAGCTTCATAGCTCATCCTCCAGTATAAGTAAAGATTCTGATTCGGAACATTACAAGTAATTGACGAATATTAAACTAATTTATTTACCAGGTAACACCCACTGAGCTATATGGCTCTTTTTCCAGAAGTGACCTGGCCACAAATGATAGCTAAACAAAGCGGCTTATCTCGTGGAAATATATAGTCACAGCCAAATAATCAAAACACACGGTTCTAGTAAATATGGAGGGAAAAAGCGGGAGGATCTGGAGAAAAATCCACGTGGCCACGGCGAGAGAGACACCGCAAACTCCAAATATACAACAGGCATCGTCAGGGTCATAGATCAAACCCCAGACCTCCTACATACCAGACGAGGGAGATAACATCTCGCGGCCCGTTTCTTCTAACCACTGCTGTTGCCGTCACCTTCCCAGATGTACTGCGACGGAGGGTTCACCGACAATCAACCCTTCCCCAAGTTGGCCCAGCCCTGCGGAGTCTCCGCCTCGCAAGGCCTCATCAGCGTGTCGCCTTTTGAGGGCACGCAGGCCATCTGTCCGCGCGGCATCTGCCCGACGGACGGGCGCATCCTGCGGTATGCCGGCCTCGATTTCAAGGTGAATATCAGTCACGAGTTATAACTCGTCCATATCTGTATGGGACCTGTTGTTTTTTCTCAGTATCAAAATGATGGCGAGATGTTAACCACCTCGCTTGGTATACAGGAGGTCGTGGGTTCGATCCCGATCCCGACACCTGTTGTATATTTGGAGTCTGCGTGTTTCTCTCTCTCCCCGTGGTTGCGTTCATTTGTCTCCGGGTCCTCCGTTTTTTCCCCCTCCAAATTTAGAATCGACGTTACGCCTTTCGAGTTATTTGGCTTGCTGCTATACATTTCCACGTCATGATGACGATAAGCTGCCCACTTAATTTAGCTATCATGTGTAATAGTAAGGGTCGCTTCTGAAAAGAAGCGCTACATAGCCTCAGTGCGGGCCTTACCTGGTAAAATAATAAAAACGGGTATCCATTACCAGTTCCGTTTGAAAATGTGTCACGTGATAAAACGAGTTGCTACAAATCGTCGGGCAGATCGCTGGAGAGTAAGAGTCTGCCTCTACTGTGAGCAACTGGTTGCAGAGACGTCCGTGTATTTCAGTTGCACACAACCAATTGCGGGAACTGATCGCTCAGGTGGTGATCCGATTGAATCTTGTGTTGTTTTGTTGCTGTGTGACTGCGAATGCAGATGGGAATGGCCAACCTGCAGCGCCTTTGGCACGCGCTCTTTCCGCCGTCGCGCGAGAAACTGGAGCTCTACTTCGAGGATGGCTATAGAGATGCGATGGATTTTCTTGAGCAGATCAAGGCTCACTGACACAACGGCTTCACAGTGTTTGTGTGCAACGATAAAATAAATGTCCGCAAACCTGCGTGATCAGTTGCTGCAATCGGTTGTGTGCAATCGGTTGTGTGCAACTGAAATGCAAGGACGTCTTTGCAACCAGTTGCTCACAATAGAGAGAGACTCTTACTCACCAGCGATTGGCTGGATGATTCGTAGCAACGCGTTACTTATCACGTGACACATTTGTAAACTACATAAGTGATCAGGTGACGATCACTTGTGTTGCGATCGAAACGTCATAGTTTTTTTGTAATTGATGATCGCTTGTGTTGTGATCGAAACGTCGTAGTTTTTTAAAAGTTTTTTTTTACCTATCTACATGACTTTACCGAAAGACCCAAAGAATATGAATACCTGCAGTCACGAAAGCTTTAAGTCAAGATTTGTATGACTACATTAACCCCCCCCCCTTCTGGTCTTTGCATATTATTGGCTCACAAGTCATGACATCACATCAATCCCCTCTATTTAAGATGGAACCAGGAAGAGGATTTCTCCACAATTCTCTGGCTGTCACCTGATGAGGCTGCTTGTAGTTACTCGCAAAATGTCGTACTCGAATTGGAAATGTTCTGGGTTTACTCTCCAACACACCGGTGTGCTGTACTAATAACGATTTGCTATGTTTTTTAAAAGTGAAAACCTTACTAATTAGCTGTGTCGAGTGGTGGCGGGTTTAACGGCATTTATATTTGCGCGTTATGACCCAAAATAACCTCTTATAAATAATAGTTGTTGCGAAAGCCTACGTGTTAAACTGTCGTTGGTTGTTTAAATTAACCACACATGTACTTTTAGTCTCCCTGTTGCCTTGTTGCGTCATTGCATGTGTAGTGACATAGCGGATGTCACTGTGTAATGCCGGGCCCGGAGAGGCACGGCGTGCGGTGTATTGACATCACGGGCACCACAAGTATGTGGGTGCAGTACCGGCCCTAGAGGGGCTTGGTGAGCGCTGATCGATAGCGCTGGATGGCACTACGCGTGGCGTGCAGTGCCGACCCCTACAGCATAGGGTGTGAGAGTGCTGGCCATGGGAATGGGGTTACTATAGGCCGTGGCACTCTGGTTGACCCCAGAAGACACATGACCGGTTAAGTCTACACAGGGGCCCCAAGTGGGGACTAGGGATGGTCACGTGTCAGGGTTGAGATCCTGCTCGAGGATTCTAGAAGGTGGTCGTGGCCAAGGGCGGAGCCAGCCACACCACAGAGGATATAAGCCGGGTCCCCCAGAGGGACTGGCTGCTTTGTTCATCCTGAAGAAATCTACGAAATACTGTACAGCCCACCATGCTTTGGACTGTACATACTGTACGGCCCACCACGCTTTGGACTGTACATACTGTACGGCCCACCACGCTTTGGACTGTACATACTGTACGGCCCAATACGCTTTGGACTGCACATACTGTACACCCCAACACGCTTTGGACTGCACATACTGTACGGACCAACACGCTTTAGACTGTATATACTGTACGGCCCAACACGCTTTAGACTGTACATACTGTATGGCCCAATACGCTTCGGACTGTACATACTGTACGGCCACCACGCTTCGGACTGTACATACTGTATGGCCCACCACGCTTTGGACTGTACATACTGTATGGCCCACCACGCTTTGGACTGTACATACTGTACGGCCCACCACACTTTGAAATGTACATACTGTACGGCCAACCATGCTTTGGACTGTACATACTGTACTGACCCACCACGCTTTGAACTGTACATACTGTACGGCCAACCATGCTTTGGACTGTACATACTGTACGGCCAAACATGCTTTGGACTGTACATACTGTACAGCCCAACACGCTTTAGACTGTACGTACTGTATGCCTAACACGCTTTGGACTTTACATACTGTACGACCCACCATGCTTTGGACTGTACATACTGTATGGTCAAACACGCGTTGGACTGTACATACAGTACGCGCCACCACATTGGAAGGTAGACGCTCCTACTGTCCCTCACCCTCCCAGTTTAGTAAGTTAGAGTGTACGTTATATATATTAAATTACCTGTCTAGTAAAATGTGCATATTTACATGTCAAATATATCTTATTGTGTTGAGAAGCGTTATTTTAATAGGTTTAGGGTGAGAAGATATATTAGGAACGTATCTTCTAGGATATATAATCCGTCCTTTTGGGAGAATGTTCGATTCATGATGTTGCAATTAACGTTCGAGTTTTCTAGAGTGCAACCCATATATATTGAGGCATTACTGGGAATACACGCAATAGTTATTATAAGCTGTGTATTAAACAAACGCCTCTTAAGAG
Source organism: Lethenteron reissneri (assembly GCF_015708825.2). NCBI lineage: Eukaryota > Metazoa > Chordata > Hyperoartia > Petromyzontiformes > Petromyzontidae > Lethenteron > Lethenteron reissneri. The sequence goes on from NC_083840.1 coordinate 5,696,735, forward strand.
TTCACATACAGAAACAGGTACGGAAAAGGTTATTTATGTTCAAGACTCATTCATATTTATGGGATTCATAATGGTCATGTCAGAGACTCTGAACCAACCCTTATAGACTTTCTGTTTTCGAACCCCACATCTTCCATGTATTGATGTTGAACTTCTTTCGCACCATACGTATAAAACCACACTAATCGGACGGACGGACGGGGGAAGGACAACAAACTAAACAGAAAAAGCAATTATAAAAATATTAGTTTTCAATCTTGATGATTTAAAAGTGCTTAGCTCCAGTGGCTTCCTAATATCAGAAGGAAGAGCATTCCAGATGGCCGCGGAAGCGCATCTAGAAGCGCCGCGCGATGCGGTGACCCTCTTTGTTCGATGGCCATCCTAAGCCGCCAGTTCACGTGATGATTTCCATGGTGCCCAACGGAAAATAGGATCAAAACAAAAACAGTGTACAGTGTTCCCGTGTTATTCACGAACCTGCATGCGCGATTGTGGCTATCCACGAAGTGGATCCAGAACCCTACCTGACTGCATCTAGAGAGAGAAAGTGATGAGATAAGTTATGAGAGATAAAGTAATAAGATTAAGTGATGAGAGAAAAAGTGACGAGATAAAGTGACAGAGATCAAGTGATGAGAGATTGCATAAAGCTTTTAGTAGGCCAATATCATTATCCACGAAATCTTCAGTCACGAGCATCTCCGGAACATATATCTTGTCACAAATCATGAGGGAAGTGCTTTCAACAGAATAGAGAAGTACATGGAGAAATCACATTCGGGCGGCCAACCCCGTGTATAGCAGTAAGTATTGGGACCTTTTGCTGCAAAAGAAGACGTAAAATCCCCCCCCCCGCCCATGGACCAGATCCGTAACGATATCCATATCAACTACCGCCCACGCTCGCGTGAAAATGTCAGAACAATTTCCCCAATGCAAGTGACCTCAAACCCGAGAGATCGCGCAATGACAGGGCGCGTTGTGAAACCGGAGCGAAGGAAGCACGTGTGATTGACCGAACAAACACCCTCTTCTTCGAATTTTGACTTAAAACTTTAGTGGCTGCAGGAATTCATATTCTTGGTTCTTTCGGTTAAAGCCACGTAGATATAAAAAATAAAAGTAAATAAATTTGTTTGATTATTTTTCCTTTTATTTTTTCTATCTATGTGACTTTACCAAAAGAACCAAGAATATCCTCCCGTTCGGCACACTGCGCGAATGCGGTTCCCAGCCAAAAACAACGTTTTATTTTTTACATTTTCATCATGCAACATTTTGGCACCAAACATCCCCCTTGGTAGGCAGCCCTCGCAGGTGGTGAGAGAGGGCGACATGAGTCGTGAGCCGTCGGAGTGGACTCAACCGCGGTAAACGAGACGACGACGAAGTACCAATCTGAACAAAACTCTCTCGCCTACTTCAGCATTTTTTATTGCTGTGGTTGTTCCACCTGATGAAGATTGCTTGTGTTGCGATCGAAACGTCGTGATTCGTTTAATTTGATTTCTACCTACGTGACTTTACCGAAAGAACCAAAGAGTATGGATTCCTGCAGTCACGAAGCTTCAAATCAAGATTAAAACTCTGGAGTTGGTTCTCACAAGGCTGATGAATTTGTAACCAGAGGCACGAGGTTTGATGAATTTCCTTTCAACCGAGTAACCGACATCCCCCTTCCCTTTGCCTGACCAACATGTTCTGAGAAATAAATTACGAACGATGAACATCGATATTTTAATAGACCAATTGTCCGTTTTGTGAGGAATATCCCTAACTGGTGGGTAACTTGCAAGCGAATACAAAAACAAAGTTAACGGACAGCTATGCATGCGTGAGGTATTTTTTTTACTCTAGGTAACCGCATTATTATCACTACCATACCTGTCACTACTAGAGGAACAGAAAATAATTATTTCCTTCCCCTTATGTATACAGTATATAGCTATCTTGGCTTCAATTTTCATTTCCCCTGCATAGAAAGTGTGTGGCAGAGGCGAGTGGCATCTGTGTGTGGCTATAGCATTAGAGAGATATACAAAAACGGCGTGCAGCATGGAAACACTTTGCTGTGTACAGCGCGTGATGGGCATTCATCTGTGCTTCTGTCTAAAGCTCAAGGTGAGTGAAGTCGGTTCAACAAATGGCCTATACCTCCCTCTCTTAAGGTTTGCTTTGGGGTTGTAGCTGTGAAGGTGTATGAGTATTTATAACCCACACTAAGCAATTGATTCCCTTGTCCGCATAATTATCTACCTGCCTACGCATTATCACTCATTCACCTCGAGTACCTTCCAACTCACCTACCTAGTCATGGCCAACACCCCATCCCTTTGTCGGGGTAAAATGGCCATGATGATACACTGAGTCAGCACAAACTGAGGTTCTGGGTTAAATTCTTGGTCCGAGCATCTCTGAATTTTACAAGGAATGTATAATGGCTGGGTGAGGGCAGTAATCAATCTTAAAGCCTTAGTTTTCAAGTCAGCAATCCGGAATGACCACACCACTCCTCAGTGCCATGTGCCTGCCCGTTGTAGGCGCTCGCTCACTCACAACACTTACCCAAACAGTCCACTAAGTCTATGAGGGGGATCTCTGTCTTCTCTCTTTGCCGATACAGGTGTCCGATTATTAAATCGGAGATCAACTATTACAGTGATGCATCCGGTCGGGTAGGAGGAGACGTTAGACTGCGCGGCATCTACAAGGGAAGTTCGACCGTCTCCCAGATATTATGGGCAAAGGAAAACAAACCAAATGCTTGTGAATGTAGCAACTGCGCAGAATGATAATACTAGTTTTGTCTTTGATGTGTGAGTTCAAACAGCGTGTGACTTTCGTTGGCTACGGAATTAGAGATGGCTCATCACACATCAATATCTGAGCACCTCCGACAGGTACATCTGCAGATTCATGACGAGTCGGGAATAAGGAGGTGAAGATCAACCTCATCGGCGCGGTGAGTTTAATAAATAAGCGGTGGTCATTTCCTTAATGAGGCTATACAATTATTCATCAATGAAGTGTGTTTATTTTATTTTCGTCGGAGATAGCTTGAATATCCATTGAGCGGTGAATGACCACCAGAGACTGCGACGAGACGACACATGACCAGGTCTGTATGAAGATGCACACTGAGACAATTCAGTCACGTCATGAGATGCTGCGGAGCACTGAGGCAGACCAGAGATTACCAAGTCAAAGCGATCTCCTTCTGCTCAAATGAGCATTGAGAGGTGATGCGCATTCCTATTTACAGCCTTGAGAGCCA
>NC_083840.1:5700511-5846068 GCF_015708825.2 Lethenteron reissneri
TGACGATAAGCCACTCCGTTCGCTATCATTTGTGGCCAGCTCACTTCTGAAAAAGAAGCTAATAGCTCAGTGGATGAGTAGAGGGTTCTGTACCGGATAAGACGAGGGTTCTGTTTCGGATGAGATGGGGGTTCTGTATCGATGACAATTGGTCGAAGGGACGTCGTACGGAGACATGCAGTGTTGTGGGTGTGATGTCATCTTTGGGATTGTGGGTGCACGACTTTTTCTCCGGCGTTGTCACAGCTGGCCACGCCGTTGGTCTTTTTGCGAGGCCGCAGCTGAGAAATCCGCTCGCCTTCTCGTACCTGAGGCTCACAACGGAGATGCCGACAACTCGTGAGTCATCGCTCCCTCAACACCCCCGCTTTGAGCCCTGGCTAGCCACTGCGTCCGCGAGCCTGTGACGGTGATGTTGTGACGGTGATGTTGTGACGGTGATGTTGTGACGGTAATGTTGCGACGGTGATACTTGATTTATGAAGAGGTACGTCGGTGGCTAGGAGATGTTATCTCCCTCGCCTCGTATGCGGGAGGTCGTGGGTTCGATCCCGACCCTGATGCCTGCTGTATCTTTGGAGTCTGCGGGTCTCTCTCTCTCTCCCTGTGGTCGCGTGGATTGTTTTTCTCCGGGTCCTCGGGTTTTTCCTTCACATTGAGAATCAATGTCACGCGTTTAGAGTACTTGGCTGCTGTACCCATTTAAGTCCAGGTGATGATGATGAAAAGCTGCCACTCCGTTGACCTATCATTCGTGATTGCCAGGTCGCTTCTGAAAAAGAAGCTAATATTGATTTAAAGCTTTCGTGACTGCAGGGATTCATATTCTTGGTTCTTTCGGTAAAGTCACGTAGAAGGGAAATAATAAAATAATAAGAATATAAAACAATAAAAAATCTCACGAAGTTTCGACTGCAACACAAGCAATCATCACCAGGTGTGAAATTTTTCTTGCTGTGGATTGCTTGTGTTGCAGTCGAAACGTCGTGAGAATTTTTATTGTTTTATATTTATATTATTTTATTATTTCCCTTCTACGTGACTTTACCGAAAGAACCAAGAATAAGAAGCTAATAGCTCAGTGGGCCTTACCTGGTAAAATAAAATAAATGTTCAGTTAAAATATTTACTAACAAGATAAAGGCACAGCCCTGAAAGTGCTTGCTCACGCCACTGCTGGAAGTAAGGGCCTCCTCCACTGTTGCGAACCCAAGCTCCAAATACACAATGGGTATCAGAGGGTCGGGATCGAACCCGCGACCTCCTGCATACCAGGCGAGTTAGTTAACCATCCTCTTAGGTTTTTTTCGGTAAAGTCACGTAGGTAAAAATAAATAAAATATTATATAACTAATTATATAAATACAATTACAAATCACGTTTCGGAGGCAACACAAGTCTCCGTCATCAGGTGGGACCGTCACAGCTGAATTCACTGTATTAAGTGAGGAAAAATACAAATTAAGGGGAGAGGGAGGGGGGTGTTGCCTCCGAAACGTCATGATTTATTATTTTATTTCTATATTATTTTACAATATTTTTATTTTATTATTAGTTATTTTTACCTACGTGACTTTACCGAAAAAAAACCTAAGAGTATGAATCCTTGCAGTCACGAAAGCTTCAAATCTAGAGTTAGTTAACCCGCCAGGGCGCCCATACACACCCACTAACGTCGTCATCACGTTTGTACCCTGTCTGTTGTTTGCAGTCTTCGACGAAGACAGATCCAGAGGATTATGATGATGTCGAGGTGCGATGAAGTGGGCCGACCGACGAGTTTGGGACGGGCGAATTCTCCGCTTGTTGATTTTTTTTCATTTTTTTAAGGGACACACGTTTTTTTTGGAGGTTTTTTTTCGAATCGTTTGCACTCCGTGAGGTCACGGGCGTGACGTCACTTCCTGCGACGGCAAGGGTTTTCCGAATGCCACTTTAGAGTATGAAAAATAGAAAAGGTTTTAACCGCTTCAGCCAATTAAAAACAGGAGTTGTGTTAGATGTTCAAACACCAATAGGAACCTTTGCAAGGAATCCAGTTACCCGCATTAACCACACATGGCACTTGTAAATATGCAAACAAAAATGTTCTGATAATACATGATGCATTGTCTTTGAAACTGATTGGCCTACACCAGAGACAGCTTTCTTTATGGGCCGAGTCTCACCACCAGTGTCAGACCAGAGAATGCCAAAAGACGAACAGTAAAAAGACAATGCAATATTATTATACTGGTAGAACCTCCTGGTTACACCAGCCCACAGGGGATGATTGTGTCTGTCCGTCGTGCAGGGAGGGGCTGGGGTGGGGAGGGAGGGGCTGGGTGGGGGAGGGAGGGGTGGGGAGGGCCCTGGGTGGGAAGGGGTGGGGCTGGGTGGGGAGGGGGAGGGTAGGAGGGGCTGGGTGGGGAGGGTGGGGAGTGACTGGGTGGGGAGGGGCTGGGTGGGGAGGGTGGGGCTGGGGGGGGGGTGGGAGAGGTGGGGGCTGGGTTGGGAGGGGCTGGTCACCCCGTGGTGCCCTTATAAAACTCAACGTTTAACCTACTCACGCCGGCTTGTGCCCGCCCTCACAGTCGGGCATATTTGCGGAATACACCACGCCGCCGTTGACCCTGCAGGCCATTGACCGAGCAACCAAACGTTCCTACCAGCTCCCTCCGCAGGAATGTGTTATCAGAGCTTGTTTGCATGTTCACCACAAGTACGTGTGGTTAATGCAGACATTATTCCTTGCAAAAGGTTTCTATTTGGTGTTTGAACATCTTAACACAACTCCTGTTTTATTGCCAGAAAGGGTAAATCCTATTCGTATGTTTAAATATTTTACAGATCGTCCAAAAATTCCATGTTGTGGCCCGATTTTGGGATTAAGTTTGAAAATGAGGAATACACCCCGACTTTAAAGACTCAGTAATTGTCTGATAACACATTTCATATATATGTACGTGTGTGTTGATCCTCTTTCGCGCGGTTGCTAACTATCGGAGGTGAGGGCCAACTGTTTTGAGATTCACCCGTCAGAGTCTGATCGGCACATTGGCCACCTCCGATTTGGCGCGGTCGGCTAGCGTATGGTGCGAGAGAATTTCAACATTCGTACATACACATCCAATAACAATGTCTGCGTAAACGCGGCAAATCTTGCAAGTCATCGGTCATAATTCGAGCGACACATTAGCCACGTGTAAATATGCAGAGGATGGCAGAGCTTGGGCAATGGTTAGTAGTGGCAGATCCTCGCAACCGCGTGGCTGCTGCTGCTGCCTCTGCCGCTCCTTGCCTGTGGTTCCTCCTCCTCCTGGCTCCTCCGAGTCGAACCCCCCCCCCCCCGACTCTCTACGCGAGCGACGAACGGGCACCGTGCGCGTTACAAGCTGACGTTATTATATTGGTCGCGAAAGCCTACGTGTTAAACGGACATTATAGTTCATAAGAGAGGTTTTTTTTTGTTAGATCGCGTAAATATAAACGTGTCGTTAAAGCCACCACCACTCGACACAGCCAATTAGTAAGGTTTGTCACGTAAACAGAACATGCCGATTCGTTACTAGCAGAGCACACAAGATGTAATTACTGGCGAAACGTCGTACTCAGATTGTAAATTTCGATTTAAAGCTTTCGTGACTGCAGGGATTCATCTTCTTGGTTCTTTCGGTAAAGTAATAAAAAATAATAAAAATAAAACATAATAAAATACAATTCTCACGACGTTTCGGACAGCTGCTTGCGTTGTGGCCGAAACGTCGTGAGAATTGTATTTTATAATGTTTTCTTTTTATTATTTTATTATTTCCCTTCTTACGTGACTTTACCGAAAGAACCAAGAAGACAGATTGTAAATGTTGTGGATTTGCTCTCCAACACACCGGTTAGTGCTGTACTAGTGACGAATTGGCCACGTTCTGTTTAAGTGACAAACACTAATTGGCTGTGTCGGGTGGTGGCGGCTTTAACGACGCATTTATATTTACGCGACCGAACCCAAAAAACCTGTATGATGGATATTGGTCGCAAAAGCCTCCTACTTGTTAAACATTATTATTGTTGTTGTTATAAAGTGTACTTGAAGGGACAGTACTTCGGAAACATTTGCTTCATCACATTTGCACTGTAAACTCGGCCTGCGGTCATCCCGTGGTGGGACAGAGAACCGAGGTGACTGAGGGTACGGCGCTGCCGCTGCGTTACTGCATCATTCTGCTCATTAAAGTAGTTCGTCGTTGACCACTCGCAGACCGCGTCATAACGCGTCGTAACGCGTCATAATGGCATTCGCGTCATAACGCGTCATAACGCGTCGTAACGTGTCGTAATGGCGCCCGCGTCATAACGCGTCGTAACGCATCGTAACGCCGCTCGGGTTAAAAGGCCGCACGCAGTACGAGCACACCAGCGCGTTGAGCGACAATTTTATCCGGAAGTTAATTAGGAAACGAGGCTTGACGCGGTGTCTCGTACAAACGCTTTCACGGAGGTTTAGCCGGCCGCAGTGGAGGCCCCATCGTGCATGCGACGACAAAGCGTCGTCCGAGACTTTTCGCCAATACGAATCTCGTCAAAACGTTTCGCAATGTTGCCCTGATCAGCTTTGCTAAAAGTGTGTCCCCTTGTCTGGGCCCATTTTTGACGTGTATTTTGGTACTGACCGGTAGCTGCACGAAGTCACATTTTAATCTGTCATACATTGCAGCTCCTGAGGGTTAATAATATCGGTTTGATTGCCACACGCTGGAGAGAGAGAGAGAGAGCAGGTGAGAAAGTGCTGCCCGCTACTACTTTGTGTGTGGATCAGAGATCACTTTCAGAAGAGATCTCAGAGGTAGCTTCCATGATATCCATTTACGTGGACCGTTCTGTTTGACTACTAGCATCACTAGACGAAGAATGGATCTCAGAGGTAGCTCTGTGAAAACCACTTCCGCGCGCCGTTTTGTTTGACCATTAGCATCACTAGATGGACAGGGGATCTCAGAGGTAGCTTCCACGGGACCAATTTCTGAAAGCTTGCGGCTCGAGATTACACCGCTGTTGGTAGCTACCCGTAAAAATATAAATATGTAAGAATTAAGAAAGCTAAAATTATTTTTAAAAAGTATGATGTATCGTAAGTGTGATCTCAACAAGAGCATTTTACCATTTCCTCTGAGTTATAAGACACTTCGGAAAGTAAGATGCATCCCAGACGTGTGTGTTCCCCGTGTTCACAAAATTAAAAATATCTTGTTTCACGCAAGACGAGACAAAGATCACCCATACGAACAATAAGGATAGATTTTACCCCTTTTTGGCAATAAAACAGGAGTTGTGTTAAGACGTTCAAACAAAAAATGGATACCTTTTGCAAGGAATCAAGTCTAACCACACGTACTTGTGGTAAACGTGCAAACAAACATGCTCTGATAACACTGGTCAACAACAAAAAAAAAATTTTTCTGGCCTGGACTTTTGCAGCTGTTTCAGACTAATTTCAGGGTGCTGATTCCAAATCTGATCTCAGATTTGCTCTATCACATTATTTTTATGCTATCGGCATACCCCATTTTCATTGATTTTACCCGAAATTAACTCTGTCACTTATGATTGCAAGTTGTTGCGAATCAGTGACTGCTTTAGTGTTAAAATACGGTGCTGTATTTTTAGGATAGTGTGTTTATAATATCATTTTATGTAGATATCCACATTTATTTAATATTTTTCTTCTGCAGTTTTTATTGAAAATGCAATATTTGATATCTCAAAAACCTGATGTGATAGACAAAACTGATGCCAGATTTGGAATCAGCACCCCAAAATTACCTTAAACTCGTTGGAATACCTTGTGCCAGAAAAAGTGTGTTGACCAGTGTAATAATAATATCTGCATTGTCTTTGAAACTGATTGGCCTACACCAGAGACAGAAGCCTTCTTTTGGGCCTAGTCTCACGACCAGTGTCAAACTAGAGAACAACGCCAACAGGACAATGCACTATTAGAGCATTTATAGCTCGGGGTGAGCCTTAACAGGCTGTTGGGGGAAATGCTGTTAGCGAGTAGCACTTATGAAGGCTGGCACGGCACACAGACACCCGCACACACACATACACCTCCCATATAAGATACTTGAACATACTAGAGTAACAAAAACGTGGCTCTCGTTGTCCAGATAATATGCTATCAGTTCTAACATATATTTTTGTATAATTGTTTTTGCATGTATAAATTGCATTTTATTAACCTGTTGTCAATGATTGTACCGAAAAAAACAAAGAGTACTGTTGTCAATGAGTTTATCGCCTGTGTACTTGTCAAGTTTGTAATGGTCGCCATTGCGTGAAAATGTAAGTGTGTTCTGAACTTCATTGCGAACTAACCTGATGTGGGTGAACGCTGGCTTTTGAGAGTTTTAAAAAAACGTCTTGGCCATCCCCTCCAATTGCGTGGACGAGGCGAGGTGGGGGGTGCGATCACTTAAAGAAGAAGAGGAAAGGGAATTCAGAAGTAGTTCTGCATAAGCCACTTCCCCTTGAAACCACTTCTTTAACACGGATGAGCCAACGCCAAATTGTATAATTTTCTAAACAATATGGGGTTAGAAGTTTCGTTCATTTAAAATTAACAACGAAAGGAAGATGTGTAATATTTTTGTTCGTACAATTTATATTTGACTGTGCGTGGGGGGATGGGGTTCACAGCCTTTCCCGAATGTCGCTTTAGAAAGCTTTGCATTGTATCCACTTTAAGCATGTATCTATGTATGTATCGAAACAACAACATCAAGTGCATTGTGTCAATAAAACGAGTTTTTTAACATTCTTTGACATTCGCTCCGCCTGACGCGGTTGTTGTCCGGGTTTGACCACCTTGAACGTGAAATTGTAGTCGTTGCTCTCATGGATGGAAAAAACCCGATTTTTCCAGCGGCAGGCATCGGGTTTTTTCTTTAATACAATTAAACCCGATTTCGGGGAATTAAAACCTGGTTTAATGAATACGAAACTCTGATCCAAGGCTTAGGCTGCTTCCTCGTCGGTGCTGCTATCGTACTCGGAGGGGCCGTCGGGCACGGGTTAGTCGTAGAATGCGGCGGGCAGGTTGGTCTTGATGAACACGAGCTTCTCCTCCACAATTGTGGGCGCCAGTGAATTCCTTAACTTGGAATGGATGAAGCCCATCGTTGAGAAGTTGGCGAAGTGCGGTTCTGCAATTAGAACCAATTAAACCGGATTTATCCCAATCTCAGATGATCGGGTTTAATATAAAAAGACAATTAAACCCGATTGTAAAAAACCCGACTGTGCCACCCTCGGTTGCATCAGCAGCCATGTGGAAGAAAAAGCGACGCGTGTACGTACACGTGTGCGTATGGTTCAGTTTACTTGAGTTGATGTTGAAGTACCCTGTGAGATAAGAAGCTCTTGAATCAAGGTTTCACCAACAAAAGCATCGTCGGTTCCCGGGCAAACGTAGTGTGCACAACAAACAGCTCGCAAGAAGAATAGAAAGAAATGCAAAATGAAGGGGGAAAATGCCAACAAATCACACACTATAGAGTATATTACAACATTCTATTTTAAATATTTAAGTAAAGTGAGGATTATGATTGAATGATTTATGGAAAATAAGGAATAACGCAAATGGTAAAATGGTTTCCATGAGAAACATAAAATTTCAAGTCGCAGTAATAACAACAATCACGATATTGCACTGAGTAAAATAATGCCGCGTCTATATATGGAGATGATGTCTCCACATATCTGGCTGTTGCCTGATGAAGCTGGTTGTAATTACTGTCCAAACGTTGTACTCAGATTGTAAATGTTGTGGCTTTGCTCTCCAACACACAACCGGTATGCTGTACTAGTATACTACACTACACATAACGATACATAACCCAAAAACCTGCATTATGATTATATCTTACCTATAAACGTCATGTTTTGTCTGTCTGTGTGTTCATTCCTTCCTTGTGTAGAGGTGTAATTGTAAAGATGTATGGGCACGGATGGGTAACAAACACAAGGGGCGTGGTTAGGGCTGTACACAGAGGAGGTGCTCACACCGACGTCCGCACCTGCATCCCCCACGGGCCCCTCCCGGGGGCCGAGTGCTATAAAAGGTGGTGAGCCGGAGGGCTCGAGGTCGAGTATTAGCTTTAACCAGCGAAGAGTGAAGACCAGCTAGAATAGGCCCCGGAGTTCCCCTGGCTCGCTGTCCTTGTCAGGACCGACCAGGGCAAGCCGGTGGCGTGGCCCCGAGAGCCCAGACTGACGTTCTTATAAGAGCCGGTTTGGAGACTCAGGGTGCCGGGATCCCAGCTTGACCAGGGCTGGGATAGGTAGCCTCCCCTAGCTCTGTAGTGGAGGACTCGGGCGTAGGTTAGCGGGGTTAGACGTTGTGTCTCCCTGTTAGACGAGTGAAGGGGATGATACCCCTTCAAGTTCTGTGTATTCCCGTTACTGTACACAAGTTGGTATTAATAAATAAGTGTGCCTCCACCCACGTCGTCCAAGCCTCCTGCAACTTACTACATCTGGGGTCAGAAGTGATCGTGCAACAATGGACACACGAGGGACGACGCGTACCAGGGAGCCGGAGATGGAGGACACCTCGGCCGGCTCGGCACCAGAGATGGCCGAGGTCGGATCCGAGCAGCCGGGGCCGAGTACACCCGCGCCGCTACGGCAGGAAGGGTGGGGTGCGCCGGCCTAGGGACTTCGGCTGGCTCACTCCCGCCTGGCGGAGCTGCTCTACGCTGCGGCCGCCACGTTGGAGGAGATCACGCAGCTGGGGGCTGGAGAGGCTGCGCGGGACGACGACAGCAGCCGACACGCAGCGCCGTTTCCTGCCACCCCGACGCGGCTCGCAGTCAAATTTCCCGCCATCGCTACAGTGGGAGCAGAGGGCGGGGCCGGCCCGCATCTGGTGACCGCCGAGGGCCAAGCAGAAGCCGTGACATCATCAACACCGGCCAACGCGTCGACAACGGAGCGACCGGCGATGCCATACGTGCAGCCCGCCCGCACTGTACCGAGTGCCGGGAACGACGGAGCGTGATCCACAACCACGGACGTCGCGTTACAGCAGCGACTGCCGCCTCTCAAAGAGTTCGTGGGCGCGGATGGGGACTGGGGTGGCTTCAAGAGACAGTTCCTCGCTCATCAGGAGATGGCGAACTGGACGGACGGTGATGCACTACGCGCGCTGCTGGCGATGCTGGACAACAACGCCCTGGCTACCCTCACTTCGGCGCCTAAGGAAAAGCGCGCCACGCTGCACTTGGCGCTGCAGCTGCTGTCCGCTGTCTACGGCCTGCCTTCGGACTGCAGGCAGCTGTTCCACGATCGCCATCGGGGCACTAACGAATCGCCTCTGGCTTTCCGGACGGCTCTCCTGGCCCTGGCGAAGGCAGCTTTTCCGCGGATGGACGAGGAGGGAGTGGACGCTATGGTGGCGGAAAAGCTGTTGCTACTCGCGGACGAGCTGGACGTCGCCGTCTTGGCTCAAGACGACACAGAGATGTCTTCCTTGCTGGTCGCGCGCCACATCCACGGGGGCTTGCGGTCCCTGCATCGCAAGGCCGCCAAGGGGGTGGCCGGCCATTCCATGGCGGCTCCCATCGGAGGAGGTCTGCGGGGTGGAGCGGCGGGGGGAATGGAGATCTGCGGGACCACAGGCTCGGAACGGACCGAGCCGCCAGGAGCAGCCCAAGCCATCTGGGGCGCTCACAAGCTGCTACAACTGTGGCCTTCAAGGCCACGTGGCTTCAGGATGCCGTGCTCCTCGTCAGCGCGGGGCGACACCTCGTCAGGACGCCGCGCCGCCTCCACCCAAGCTCCAGCAGAGAAATACGGCGAGTCTTGGCACCTCACACGTTTGGCCCATGCACACATCTGTCACACACTCACTCGCTGAAACAAACAGGGCTCGAAAATCGCCGGGCATTGTGTCGGAATGTTCTGAAATGCGGCGAGCGTTACAACCGGGCCAGTGGTCGGAGCTCGCCCATCGTGTCGTTGCAGCGTCGGCGGGGTCGTCGGTCGTGGTCGGTCACATTGATGGGGTTGAGGTGCGGATTTTAATTGACACGGGAGCATCGGCGACCATTATATCTGATTTGATTTATAACATCCTTCCCGTTCAAAGCCGTCCTTTGCTCCCCATTGACGTGCCATGCTATGCTGCTAACGGGGGCTCGCTGGGTATCATTGGGCAGATCCGCGCCAAAATTTGCATTGGGGACATCAAATTATCCGGGCCAGTATTGGTTTCCTCCTCGCTGGCGGTTCCGTGCCTGTTGGGGACGGATTTCTTGGCCAAAATGCCTATCCGTATATTGATCAACCAGGGGTGCATCGAACTCCCGTCGGGCTGACGTGTAACGTTTTTGTCTTCCCCCACCACGGAGCGTCAGGCATTTGCGACCGTGCACCCCCGGGAGCTCAGATGCTCGTCCCTCTTAGGTTGCGTCGGCCGTTTGCTGAGGGGGTTGCGGATCGGGGGGTCTTGTAGGGACCATCTCGAGCCGGGGTCAATGGACCCGATTTGCTAGCGGCTCAGACCATGGTGAGAGGGGATGGGGACCCCTTCATTGCAGTCCTTAATGTGGGATCGCGAACGGCCGTGGTTCCTCAAGGGACCGTGCTTGCACACGCAACGCCGGCACCCTATGAGGAACCGCTCGTGGGTCAGGTGAGCACCGATCCTCTGTCGCGACCGCATTCGGACTGTGATGACTGATGGCTGGATGCGCTTTGCGCGGGATCAGTGGACCTGTCCGACTCACAGCGTGAGAGGCTGCGAGTTCTCCTGAAAGAGTTTGCCGACGTTTTTAGTCAACACAAATTTGATATTGGTTGTACTAAATTGCTGCGACACCACATTGACACGGGTGACAGCGCGCCAATCCGCCAAAATCCCTTTCGGTTGAGTCCCGCCGAAAAGGATCATGTCAAATCGGCCGTTGACGACATGCTAGCCACCGATATCATATCCCCTTCCAACAGCCCATGGGGCGCACCAATCGTTTTGGTGAAAAAACACGACAGCTCACTGCGGTTTTGTGTCGACTTTCGGCGGTTGAACAAAATTTCAGTAGCCGACGCGTACCCGCTTCCTCGAATGGATGAGTCGCTTGATGCCTTGGCGGGGGCGCGATTCTTTTCCACCCTGGATTTACTTTCTGGATTCTGGCAGCTTCCTCTGGATGACGAATCTAAACCTAAGACTGCTTTCCGTACACCGCACGGCCTTTTCCAATTTAACCGCTTGCCGATGGGCTTACATTCCGCGCCGGCAACTTTTCAGCGGTTAATGGAACTGGTCTTGGCGGGCTTGCAATGGGATTCGTGTTTAATTTACTTGGGCGATGTCATCGTCTTTAGCAAAACATTCGATGAACACCTCCAGAGGTTGCATGCTGTTTTCCTCAAAATGCGGGCTGCCAATTTGAAATTTAAACCGCAGAAGTGCCATTTGCTCCGCGAATCGGTGCGGTATTTGGGTCATATTGTTGGACGCTCGGGGATATCCACTGATCCCGCCAAAATGAAATGCGTCAGCTCCTGGCCGACTCCCACCTCGGTGGGGGAGGTTAGGAGTTTCATTGGGTTTGCGTCGTACTACCGACGGTTTGTGGCTGACTTCGCTACGATCGCGAAACCCTTGCATGCCTTGACGTCCAAGGGAGTCAAGTTTCGTTGGGGACCGGAGGAGGAGGCTGCTTTTCGCTCCCTCCGGGATGCCCTGGTGGGGGCTCCGCCGTTGAATTATCCCGATTTCTCACAACCCTTCTTGCTCGATACAGATGCAAGTAACACGGGCATTGGGGGAGTGCTGTCGCAGCTCATTGGTGGCGTAGAGCATGTGGTGGCTTACGGTAGTCGGGTGTTGTCTCCGGCGGAACAACGGTACTGCGTTACCCGTCGTGAACTATTGGCGATCGTTTATTTCATTCAGCAGTACCGCCCATATCTGTACGGTCGGCGGTTCACCGTCCGTACAGATCATGCGGCACTGCAGTACGCCTTGCGGATTCAACAACCATCGGGACAGTTGTCTCGATGGTTGGAGATTCTCCAAGACTACGATTTTGTCACCACATATCGTAAGGGCGACCGCCACACGAACGCTGACGCTCTGTCGCGGTTGCCGCCCACTTCAGAGTGCGCTTGCCTCTTGGGTTCGGGGCGTTGTAGGCCTCCGAACATGACCACGGATTCGGTCCTTGTGGCCGCTGCCGATGCGCCTTCAACTTCAGGTCCTATCGAGCAAGAAGGGAGGGATTCCTTGCTGGGGTTGTCCGTTGCGGAGTGGGGATACCTCCAAATGGAGGACACCTCCCTCCTCGCTTTGCGCCGTCGCATCGGGGGGGTTGGTCAGGGGGCGGCGAACGTTGACTTGTGGGGGTTGTTCTAGGGGCTTTTATTGCACTGGGATGGGAAATCCCGCCGCCAACGGCTGGTGGTGCCTTCAGCATTGAGGGGTAAAGTGGTGTGGGCTGCGCGTGAGCGGCTCCTGCACTTGGGGACTCACAAGACCCTTGCCATGCTCCAGCTCGATTTCTTCTGGCCGGGCATGGCAAAGGACGTGGGGGATCTCCTGGGGTCATGCACTCAATGCGCGCAGCGGAAGCCACCAGCGAGGGGGTCCAACCCTCCGCTGCAGTCGATAAAGGTTTCCCGGATTAACGAGCTCGTTGCTTTGGATATTCTCGGGCCATTTCCCGCTACACCCAGGGGAAATAGGTACTTATTGACAGGGGTCGAATATTTCACGAGATGGCCCATGGCCTGGCCTCTGGCCAACCAGTCGGCAGCAGCCATCGCGGAGGCCTTTGTCCAGGGCTACGTCCTCGACAAGGGTGCTCCGGAACGGCTTCTGACTGACCAGGGTAAAAAAATTTCGGGGAAACTCCTCCGCGAGGTGTGCGACCTCTTGGGTACGGAGAAAATTCGGACCTCCCCATATCACCCACAAACTGACGGGATGGTGGAACGGCTGCATCGGACTATCACATCCATGTTGTCCCAGCAGGTATCGGAATCCCAGACCGATTGGGACCTACACATTGCGGGTGTGTTGCAAGCCTACAGGATGGCTCCCCATGCGGCCACCGGATTTTCACCTTTCTTCTTAATGTATGGCCGCGAGGCTAACCCGCCTGTGACGACTCAGCTGAAGCTCTCGGTGCCTCAGGCAAATTCTAAATTTTCCGACCACGTTAAATTTAACATCGGGAAATGAACAGAGGCGCGGGAAGCGGTCGTGCAAAATTCGGAACTCCGCCAAAGGGCGAATGAGAGGCTTAGGCTGGGGCGGGCACATGTGTTCCAATGGAAACCGGAGGACAGGGCATGGTTGCACTGTCCCCAGGTGCCACTGGCGACCTCGTCGAAGCTGGTGCGGCCGTGGCGGGGGCCCGTGGAGGTCATACAGGTCTTGCGGCCGCAATGTGTACGCGTCAAGTGGGAGAAGCGTCGGTGGTACGTGCACCCCTCTAGGTTGAAACCGTTCATTGCGCCGCCCCGTGTTCCTCACACACACACGCGTGGCCAAACGTGTGAGTGGTCCGCCGACTCCCCGGCTTCGCTGCTTTCGCCTAACCTGACACCGACTGTTCCATCTCCAGGTGCACCAGGAGTGACGTGCCCACGACCGCCAACCCCTCCCGGGGGGGTCGGGGGTCACTCAGCAGCGAAGCCGGACACTCTCACACCCGGACTGTCGACACCCGCCACTGGGTGAGCAGGGGCGGCCCCTTGTGACGGGCCCGCCGCGAGAACGCGCGCCAAAACGTGCAGACTTTTGTGAGGTCGGCCGTTGGGGGGCCCTTGCGGAAGGAGGGGGGGGCGTCCGGGGTACGTGTATATATGTTGGTTTTACGGAATGGGGTATTTATTCAGGGGGGGTGCGTCGGGTTATTTTTCTTTTTCCTGTTGTTATTGTTGTTCTTGTTAAAATTACGTGAGGCACACACGCGTTTGGGGGGGGGATGCACCTTTATTGTGATTTTGTTGCAGCCGGGGACGGCTGCGGGCTGTACAGGGGGGGGTGATGTAGAGGTGTAATTGTAAAGATGTATGGGCACGGATGGGTAACAAACACAAGGGGCGTGGTTAGGGCCGTACACAGAGGAGGTGCTCACACCGACGTCCGCACCTGCATCCCCCACGGGCCCCTCCCGGGGGCCGAGTGCTATAAAAGGTGGTGAGCCGGAGGGCTCGAGGTCGAGTGTTAGCTTTAACCAGCGAAGAGTGAAGACCAGCTAGAATAGGCCCCGGAGCTCCCCTGGCTCGCTGTCCTTGTCAGGACCGACCAGGGCAAGCCGGTGGCGTGGCCCCGAGAGCCTAGACTGACGTTCTTATAAGAGCCGGTCTGGAGACTCAGGGTGCCGGGATCCCAGCTTGACCAGGGCTGGGATAGGTAGCCTCCCCTAGCTCCGTAGTGGAGGACTCGGGCGTAGGTTAGCGGGGTTAGATGTTGTGTCTCCCTGTTAGACGAGTGAAGGGGACGATACCCCTTCAAGTGCTGTGTATTCCCGTTACTGTACACAAGTTGGTATTAATAAATAAGTGTGCCTCCACCCACGTCGTCCATGCCTCCTGCAACTTACTACACTTGTAACGCTTTTCACTGCCAAACTATTGGGTTTACGTGATCAAAAAAAGTACACAGATACAACAAACTAAGCCCCCGGGTGAACACTTGCTATTGGTTTTTGCCTTTAGTTCAATGTAAACTAAGAAAATCACACTTTGTAGGGCCAGTAGATACTACTGTAGAGTCAGTAGATACTACTGTAGAGTCAGTAGATACTACTGTAGTGTCAGTAGATACTACTGTAGAGTCGGTAGATACTACTATAGAGTCAGTGGATACTACTGTAGGTCCAGTAGATACTACTGTAGAGTCAGTACATACTACTGTGGTGTCAGTAGATACTACTGTAGAGTCAGTAGATACTACTGTAGAGTCAGTAGATACTACTGTAGTGTCAGTAGATACCACTGTAGTGTCACTGTAGAGTCAGTAGATACTACTGTAGAGTCAGTAGATACTACTGTAGAGTCAGTAGATACTACTATAGTGTCAGTAGATACTACTGTAGTGTCAGTAGATACTACTGTAGAGTCGGTAGATACTACTGTAGTGTCAGTAGATACTACTGTAGAGTCAGTAGATACTACTGTAGTGTCAGTAGATACTACTGTAGAGTCAGTAGATACTACTGTAGTGTCAGTAAATACTACTGTGGTGTCAGTAGATACTACTGTAGTGTCAGTAGATACTACTGTAGAGTCAGTAGATACTACTGTAGTGTCAGTAGATACTACTGTAGTGTCAGTAGATACTACTGTAGAGTCAGTAGATACTACTGTAGTCAGTAGATACTACTATAGAGTCAGTAGATACTACTGTAGAGTCAGTAGATACTACTGTAGGATCAGTAGATACGACTTTAGAGTCAGTAGATACTACTATAGAGTCAGTAGATACTACTGTAGTGTCAGTATATACTACTGTAGAGTCAGTAAATACTACTGTAGAGTCAGTAGATACTACTGTAGTGTCAGTAGATACTACTGCAGAGTCAGTAGATACTACTGTAGAGTCAGTAGATATTACTGTAGAGTCAGTAGATACTACTGTAGTGTCAGTAGATACTACTGTAGAGTCAGTAGATATAACTATAGAGTCAGTAGATACTACTATAGAGTCAGTAGATACTTCTGTAGGGCCAGTAGATACTTTAGAGTCAGTAGATACTACTTATTCTATTGCATGTTGGGTGTATGCCTACAAAATAAAATAAATTGGGAGTGGGGGGGGCTCGACAATATTTGTAAACCTGTTAGATAAACTTTTGCTCCCACTTTCTACAGCTTTTTGATTCAAGTCTTCTGAAAGACTCTTATAATTATGTTGATGGACAAATGGACAAATGGAACGCCGGGCTTTCATAATAACTTACCATTTGTGTATGGATATGTCATGTTTTTCAAGAGAAGACAAGTTTTAAAATTAATATTTCCCCCCGGGTAAAGCCGGGTACTTCCTGCTGGTAAATAATAAATCCGTTCTAACAGCCACTCCATTTATGGCCGGAAATGAATTCGCATTTTGTGGTCAAACCTCGCTTTAATACAAATCGTGATATCATCGCAAAGTCTAGACCCGTGCAATATTTAAACTGTCGACTTTTAAAGCAAACAAACAACAACAGTATAATAATAATAGGTTTTGGCAATGAAACACTTGTGTTAAGCTGTTCAAACACCAAACAGACACCTTTTATGCAAGGAACGAAGACAATGTCATTTTTTTTACAAGAGCATTGCGTTTGTTTGCATGCTCACCCCACAAGTGTGGTGACTGCAGACTTGATTTCTTGCAAAAGGTTTCTGTTTGACGTTTTAACATCTTAACACAAATGTTACTGGTAGGAACCTCCTGGTTACACCAGCTCACAGGGGATTATTGTGTCCGTCTGTCCGTCGTGCATCCAAAAATGGGAGGGTGGGGCTGGGGTGGGGAGGGTGGGGCTGGGTGGGGGGGGCTGGGTGGGGAGGGGCTGGTCACCCCGTGGTGCCCTTATAAAACTCAACGTTTAAACGTTTAAACGTTGAGTTTTATAAGGGCACCACGGGATGATCAGCCCCTCCCCACCCAGCCTCACCCCCCCACCCAGCCCCACCCTCCCCACCTAGCCCCTCCCCACCCAGCCCCTCCCCTCCCTCCCCACCCAGCCCCTCCCCTCCCTCCCCACCCAGCCCCTCCCCACCCTCCTCTCTCCACCCAGCCCCTCCCCACCCTCCCCTCTCCACCCTTCCCACCCTCCCCACCCAGCCCCTCCCCACCCTCCCCACCCAGCCCCTCCCCACCCAGCCCATCCTCACCCTCCCCTCTCCACCCAGCCCCACCCCTCCCATTTTTGGATGCACGACGGACGGACGGACACAATAATCCCCTGTGGGCTGGTGTAACCAGGAGGTTCCTACCAGTACCATCATTATATTATTGCTCCTCCCGTTGCTGATTCGACGTGGTTTGGCTTGAAGGGGGGGAGGGGTCAATGGCGGTGTGGGTGTGCGAACGATCCGCCAACTTTTTTTTGGTCGGAGCGCCGCCCGCGAATCGGTGGGCGGCTCAATGAAGCGGCCAAGGCCGCGTGAGGCGTCTCAGACGCAAGGCCGCAAGCTCCGAGGGTTCCGCGCTCGTTTCGCCTCTTGAACAAAAAGCGGCAAAGAAGGCGACAATGTCGGTCAGATTCATCGCCGTGGTGGCGGCGATCGTCGTCCTCACGAAAGGTGACGTGTTCGCGTCGTCGTCGTTACGGACGGTGTCGTTTGTTTGCTATTAAAGCGAAGAAATTGCGTGCTCTATGAGACGGCGCGCTCGCCTGCGTGTTTTGGGCGTCGTCCGTGAGCCGTAGACGATGATAAAGTTTTAACGCGTTGTCATAAAAATATGCCATTAATTTACACAAAATAGGAAGGGGTTCCGCGTGGAATGAGATGAGACGAACGAAAATCGGACGCGGCGTACGTGAATAAAAAAATGGAAAACCCCCGAACAGGAAGTTAAAACCGAAAGTAGATTTTTAAAAGTTAATATTTGTGTATTTATGGCTGTAACTATAATTTACACAAAATAGGAAGGGGTTCCGCGTGGAATGAGATGGGATGAACGAAAATCTGACGCGGCGTACGTGAATAAAAAAATGGAAAACCCCCGAACAGGAAGTTGAAACCGACAATAGATTGTTTTTCAAGTCCAGATTTGTGTATTTATTGCTGTAACTATAACACATTTTACTATAACATATTGTCGCCTTTATTACGAGTGTAACGCCTACATTAAGCGTTGATTTATGATGAGTTTTTTTCCCTCGATGGTAATGTTGGCAGTCCTCAAACAACCCTACCCCACATTTGACCAGCGTGGTGAAGTATGGTCGTTAAAGTCACGCAGTTAAAACAATAAATAAAATAAATGAAAACAACTCAATTAAATCACGACGTTTCGGAGGCACAACAAAGCCTCCTTCATCAGGTGTAAAAAGGCACAGAAATAACTTTTTATACCTGATGAAGGAGGCTTGTGTTGCCTCCGAAACGTGATTAAATTTAGTTGTTTTCATTTATTTTATTGTTTTACCAACGTGACTTTACCGAAAAAAAAACCCAAAGAGTTTGAATCCTTGCAGTCACGGAAGCTTCAAATCTAGAATTAATAACGGAGACTTGTGTTGCCTCCGAAACGTCGTGATTTATTATTTTATTTCTATTATTATTTCTATTATTTGTATTATTTATCTTTATTTTTACCTACGTAACTTTACCGAAAAAAACCCCAAAGAGTATGAATCCTTGCAGTCACGAAAGATTAAAATCTATAATTATGGTCAAGTCAGCCACACGAATTGCCTCTACAGTGTCAGAGGAGGGGGGGGGGTTGAAAGGCTTCCATTCAGCAATTGCTTTAGGATTTACCTGGACATTATTCTTATTCTGACACTGGTAATAAAGGAATAACATTTTACAAGGTAAGGGGCCGTCCATAAATGACGTCACGCACCTAGGGGGGGGGGGCAAAGCTTTGTGACGTCATATTTGAGGGGGGGGGGATCAAAAATTGTCCGAAATCGCGTGACGTCATTTATGACGACACATTTATATATTTACGCGATCTAACCCCAAAAAAACCCTCTAGTTTTTGGATAATATTGGTCGTGAAAACCCTACTACGCATTAATCCAAATGTATAGCAGGCGTCTGGGTCAGGATCGAAGCCACGATTTCCTGTATACTTAGTGAGGTAGTTAACATCTCCTAGCCACTATTTCTTCCTAGCGTTGTTCCCGCTGTGGCGCAGGGTCCGCTTTTCGGCATTGTCTTCTCCATTTGGCTCGGTCCAGGGGATGCGTTGACCGTCTTCATGTCTTCCTTTATTCGATCCATCGCTTCTTCGGACGTCCGCGTGGACGGCGGCCCTCTGGCTCAATACGCACGGCAGTCTTGGCCACCGATGACTCTTCACTTCGCATCACATGGCCGTACCACCGAAGCCTTGCCTCAAGCATCTTGTCCGCAATGGGGGCCACACCAAGTCGCTTCCGAACGTCTTCGTTCCTGACACGATCCCATCGAGTGAGTCCGAGGCTCCATCTGAGCATCCTCATCTCCATGGTGTGGAGAGCTTGTTCTCCTAGCCACTACGTAGCTTCCAAATTGAACACTTGTGATTCGATCTTGATTTGAAGCTTTCGTGACTGCAGGAATCCATACTCTTTGGTTCTTTCGGTAAAGTCACGTTAGGTAGAAAAATAAAACAAAATATTAAAATATTACACGACGTTTCGATCGCAACACAAGCGTGATTCGCACAGGCCACACGCACAAAGCGCTTGAATCCAGTTCACGTTTATCGTCTAACTTTGTTTCCTGTAACCGCAAAGTTCTCTGGCAGTTGACCTGTTGTAGTTGGTGTTAAACAAAGATAAAGATCTCCCGTGTAGCCTTTAACAGGCTTGCGGGGCAAGTGCTGTTAGCGAGGAGAACCTATGAAGGCCGGAACGGCACACGAGGGGGCGGGTGGCCAGCACCACGCCCGGCCGCCTTTGTCTCCCCAGTGGCGATGTTTACTACACACCGCACCAGGTACTCATTTGAGGCCGAGTCGACCTAGGGGAGGCCCAGGACCCGTTCAGATAGTCGTCACTGTTGTTAGCCGTGAGCGGAGAATCGAACTCGGGTCGCCGGGTTCGTAGCGCAGCATTGCTCACCACACCACCGCTCCCACCACAACTCCACGACCCACGGTGCGTTGATCACCCTGCCGATGGGTTACTGGCGCACTACACGTCAGAGGTCGCAAACGGGTTTTGATTCCTTACCCGTACCCGGCCGCACCAGGGTCGCAAACGGGTACCTGTACCCGTACGGGTATCGGGTACCCGATTGCGACCTCTGGGATGAAGCCATGTTGCAGGCGCGGGTGGGTTGATTCTAGGAACTTGAATTGTGAGAAGAGAAAAGACGTTGGGAAATGAGTGACAAACGGTGACTCACCAGTGACTCACGGCCTACCCGTACCCGGCCGCACCAGGGTCGCAAACGGGTAGCCGGGTATCGGGTAGGGTATGGGTATGGGTATCGGGTACCCGGTTGCGACCTCTGCTACACGTTGGGGGGGGTGGTAGGAATGATGTTTGTGTGCATTTTCACGTTTGTAAAGAAACAACCGCCGCATACGCCGATTGCCGATTTCGCAAGAGCTTGTTAAGCAATGACTCTGGGGGGCTACGGTCGTTATTTAAGTATTTATATAGCCACGTCAATGTAATGAGAGAGACTGTAAAGCCGCACCAGCAAGCCAAACCATAAGGATGGCGTCTTAGCGTGAGAGCCGAGGTTTTTTTCTCGTGTTAAAAGCACACGATGATGCTGCTTGTAATCTCCAGCGAAACCTGTAGAAGCCTACTTTATAAATGTTGGCCTGCTTTTCCAACTTCCCTGATAACAAACTCAACGGGCATTGCGTCATTTACCGCATGACTGGATTCGATTGGCTCTGGTCGGATTGGTTGAGGGTGAAACCGTAGTTTTAACAAAAAAACATCACATTTTACGATCTAACCCCAAAATGAACTCGCCTATCAAAATATTTGTCGTGAAGGCTTCCGTGTAAAATGTACGAGTCGCTGTCCTCAAAAGCTGGTCATTGGGCGGCGACCGTCTCTTCAGCTCTGAACTTGTTCATTTGTTCGACAAATCTTGCGACAAAGATATTCAAAGGCGAGCTAAAAAGCTCTTTTTCACAGGTGTACTGTAGGGGCAGGTCTGAATGTTACAACAAGCAATACAAACACACAGTGAGTGCAGAGTACACTATAGTAAAGAGTAAACAAATCACTTTATTTATAAAATTAAACCTTTTTTTATCTTAGCAGGTAAAACCCCACTGAGATATTAGCTTTTACATTGTTTAGGGAAAACAAATTAAATATTTAATTACCAATTGTTTAATACTGCAGACAATCATCTGACCCATAGGTGGCAGCCATCTCAAGCCAGAGGACGAGAGGACTCTAGACGCCACGCATATAAAGGATTTATAGTGAAAAACTTTGTTTTTACTGGTTATACTTGTTCACAGGTGTACTGTAGGGACAGGTCTGAATGTTACAACAAGCAATACAAACACACAATGAGTGCAAAGTACACTATAGAAAAGGTAAACAAATCACTTTATATATAAAATTAAACCTTTTTTTATCTTAGCAGGTAAAGCCCCACTGAGATATTAGCTTATTTTTCAGAAGTGTCTTGGTCACAAACGATAGCCTAACGAAGTGGCCTCATCACCACATGGAAATTTACAGCAGCACCAAAATAAACAATAGCAGGTCTAATTGAATGCAATCTTAAATATTCTTAGGTTTTTTCGGTAAAGTCACGTAGGTAAAAAAATTTAATTAATAAAAGTAAAATGAAAAAAAAATCACGACGTTTCGGAGGCAACAAAAGCTTCCGTCTTCAGGTGGAACGTCACAGCACGATAGCTGTATAAAGTGAGAAGAAATAAGCGAGCTTGGGCAGGACCTGCCATGGCTTAAAGAGACCGTGTCCAGTGGTCATGACCATTTCCAGTGGTTAGCCAAAGGAAGGGACACACCCAAAGAATAACCTCTCCTTGGAGTTTGTTGTGCTCCTCCGTATACCGTATTTTGTTGATATTTCCAAATCTTTCCACTGTCATTGTGCCCCCCCCCCCCTCTCCGTATAGCCTTTAACATACTGTTAGGGGCATGTGCTCTTAGTGAGCAGCTAGTGAAGGCCGGCATGGTGCATGAGCAGGTGATTTGAACAGCGCCACACACGGCCAACTTTGCCTCCCCAATGCTCGCGTATATACACTGCGCAAGGCTACTCGGTTAAGGCTGAGGCGACCTAGGGGGTCCCAGAACCTCAGATATGAGCGGGAATTGGACTCGGGGTTCGTAGCGCAGCGTGCTATTCACAATGTATTTTTCGACCTCTTTCTCCATGAACTTTTGCTTACGATGCTATTTCTATTGCTTTTTGGTGGCATTCTTTCTGACGTGAGCGTACCCTAGCAGTCTTTCTTCCTCAATTCTTGCGGTTGTAAGATAAAAATTAGCGTATAAAAATAACTGCAAAAATTCCCTTTCAGAATTGGGGAGGGTGGTGAAAATTGAATGGTAAAATAAAGGCAACTTCCAGCTGGGCGATTCATTGGAAGGGTTCATGATGGCCTAGAGCAGTGTTTATTCTTATAGCCATAATGTTTTAACACGGTGGCTAAGAGATGTTAACTACCTCACCTAGTATGCAGGAGGTCGTGTGCTCAATCCCGACCCTGACGCCTGCTGTATATTTGGAAGGTGCATGTTCTCGCCGTGGGCACGTGGATTTTTCTTCGGGTCCTCCGGGTTTTCCCTCCTCATTTATAAACATTCCAATATTTGGCTGTTATCATTTTCCACATGATAAGCAAATTCGTTGAGTTACCATTTGTGGCCAGGTCGTTTCTCAAAAAGGGCCTCACCTGGTAAAGTAAAAAAAGTTCAATAACACCGCCTACAAGGGGTGTGATCACATTTGTTTATTGTCGGGGCAGGGGCTACATGTCAGGGGCCGCACTAAAAGGCCACCAACTGCTGAAGTGTTGTGTTCAAGCAGCAGGATTTCTGTCTGCCGCGTTCTCTTGATCAGGGGGTTCGCAATGTCCGTTGTCAAACACGGAGTCTATCGGCGTGGGTGGTGTTGATAAATATTTTTCGGTGTTTTTCCGCGTCGCAAAATGTTCAGGAGCTATAAATGCCTTTGTCGAGCTCTGCGAGCCACAGGAGGAGAGAGTCCGTGTAGTTTTCTTTTTGCTCCATTGAATTAGCGCGGGCTGCATTGGTTTACTATATAGCCCATGGTTTGGGTTGCATGCCAAAAACTGGCCATCTCTCGTTCACTTATGAACGAGAGATGTGTTAGCGGCATACGTGTTGTGTTTTCATGTTACCTCGTCCGGTGGCCACGAAAGTCATTTGTTTTGATCCAGATGTGTTGATACGCTACCCCCTTCTACCAGCCTCATCCACTATCACACTCAACCCATTCCTCCTTCAACCCCCCTGGCACCATCACATCCTTCCTCTGCTGCCACATCTCATTCCTTTTACAAACACGGTTACTAACGGCCATACTACCCCACCCATCCTTCCCTTATTTTGACATTTTGTACCATGGTCGGAAAGCTTTGTCAAGCGCCTTGGCGAAAGGTGCTGATGGTAATGATAAGAAATGTTACTTTATGATGATGGAGTTGCTCAAATTACGTCACTTATTTAAGGCCCCAGGATGATGGGTGATTTTTGACGGTTCTGGCCATCGACTGATGATGCAGGTTGGATGATGCTGGTTGCAACTCCCAATAAAACGTGGACACCTACTTGTTAATTGCGTGCGGGTTACTCTCCAACCAACTGGGTGTGCCGAAGCATTCAAAATGTGAGCGCTTTGTTCGCGTGACTTCCTTATTTTCATTGCCAATGGGTGGAGGAGGGTGCACGACACAACATTACCATTTTATTTCGATTTAAAGCGTTCGTGACTGCAGGGATTCATCTTCTTTGTTCTTTCGGTAAAGTCACGTAGAAGAGAAATAATAAAATAATAAAAAATTATACATAATAAAATAATTCTCACGACGTTTCGGCCACAACGCATGCTAACCCTACTCCCTCCCTTTGATGCTGCTAATCCTGCATAATGCACGGGCATAATATGACTTTGAAACCCCCCGCCCACCTCCTACGCATTCCACAAGTAGTGACTAGTCCCATATCTGCATTTCCCATAAATATGCTAAATTCCTCTTGATATGCAAATTATTTTGTCTAGGCGCTCTTCCCCCTTTCAACCCAGCTTAAATATACGCTGCCAAGCCTGGTGGTGTTCATTCAGACGCTGTCTTTCCGACAGACCTGTTTTTCACCTGAGGACGGCTGCTGGTGTTGTGGCCGAAACGTCGTGATAATTATTTTATTATGTTTATTATTTTTATTATTATTTTATTATTTCCCTTCTACGTGACTTTACCGAAAGAACCAAGAAAATTACCATTTTACTCGCGTTGCGATCTGACTTCTGTAAAAAATAATTGGCCATTTCACTTGGAGTTCGATATGCCATGTCGGCAAGTTGGTGTGCCGTGGCACCCTTGGGAGGGCCGAGAGAATTGTTTCCAAACCGTCCTGCTCGGCATCTGCGAGTTCTTTTTCCCGTGAAGATAGCGCCGAGTTGACAATGGTTGCCTTGGCAGGAGCTTCCTGTAAATGTGTGATGGACTAATTCTTCTGGCACACATCGGGGGGGACGTAGACCAGTGACCGGATGTCTGGCTCGTAGAGATTTCCCTTATTTTTTATTACAGACTGAAAAAGTGGCTTTAATCCTCGTCAAATGTGTTGTGTGGAGGCATGTTTGAATGGAACCCTGGAGGTTTGTATTGGCTATGCAGGAACACCACGCAGTGCGTGTCTCTTGTCTCTCAAAAGGGTTCATCATGGCAGCACTGCGGAGATTCTGTGTTTAAAATCTGCTCTTGGTGTCGCCATCAGCTGGTTAATAATCGGAATCGGAATCTGAATTTGTTCTGGAGACATCCGATGAGCTAATGAAGCTCTTTATCACATATGTCCCGAAGGGGCGGGTCAGAAAGTAACAACAACCAACAATACAAAAATAACACTGGTCAACACACTTTTTCTGGCATAAGGTATTCCAACGGTTTTAAGGTAATTTTGGGGTGCTGATTCCAAATCTGGCATCAAATATTGCATTTTCAATAAAAACTGCAGAAGAAAAATATTAAATTAATGTGGATATCTACATAAAATGATATTATAAACACACTATCTTAAGAATACAGCACCATATTTTAACACTAAAACAGTCACTGACTCGCAACAACTTGCAATCATAAGTGACAGAGTTATTTCGGGTAAAATCAATGAAAATGGGGTATGCCGATAGCATAAAAATGAGATCAAATTTGGAATCGGCACCCTAAAATTAGTCTAAAACAGCTGCAAAAGTCCAGGCCAGAAAAAAACGTTTTTTTGTTGACCAGTGTAATTGAAGTGAAACTGAGCGAAGGGGGGGGGGCTTCTCTCCAGGGGAGCAATGCTCTGGCAACTGGTGGGGGAGGGGGGGCAAGAAGGAAGTGGCTTGGCAAGGCTTGTAACATAAACACCGCCCCCCCCCCCATACAGATGTAAATTAACCCGCTTGCTGTACTGCCACTGGTAACACTTCTCATCAGCCAAGCGGTGGATCAGATTTGGAATCAGCACCCTGAAATTAGTCTAAAACAGCTGCAAAAGTTCAGGCCAGAAAGAATTGTTTTTTTGTTGTTGACCAGTGTAATCATGCCAAGTGGTGGTGGTGGTGAGACTGTAAGAGCTTTCCTTGAAGGAGGGGTCAACTGAGGAGACCAAAGCCGGAGTTGGTGGTGGTGATGTAGCAGAAGCAGGCCAGCAATGATGAGGTGCCAAGGGCATTCGTGGAATTCCCCGGGGAGACCTCTTCTAGTGCGAGTGGTGACAGTGGGATTGGTGGTAGGGTTTGAATTCAACGCCTCTTTATAAAACCAATTACATTTTCTGTTTTTCAACAGCCGATGCGAAGACAATGATCAACGTCACCAGTGGAGATTCCGCAAAGATGGTGTGCAGCTATGTTGGTACGTGTGCGTAATCGCTCGATTTTCTCCGGATAATATGTTTTCATTTGTGTGCGTTTAAATCAAAAGTTGGAAGTGTGTCTTGTAATCCAGTATTATTATTACATTTGTTTACACGGAAAAGCCTCACCGGGTCTCACAATACTGTTTCAGGAGAATCTTTGCTAAGTTTTCTGTCACATTCTGGACCACAAGTATTATTCGTTTACCAATAAAAAAAAAAATTGGAATTTGGCACATTTTAATGATTGTGTGCGAGCCCAGATTCATGTAACTTTATTAACGTTTGTGACCCGTCGACTCACAGACACCCATAATGTACACACTCAGACTTGCAAAGTTATCCATCGACTTGGACAACTATGGACTCACAGTAGAGATCCATAGCCTCACACGGGGACCCAGAGTCTCGCCAGGAAATCCACGAGCTCGCAAAGTGACCCATGGGTTGGAGGCTCATAGACTCGCACAATTGACCCTTGGACTCGCACAGAGACCCATGGGTTCACACACAAGTTCAAGTTAATGTATTAGGTGTAGCCCTGTGAGCCATTCGGCTATTGAATCGGGTGCAACCGCAACAAACAAAAACATGAACAAGAAAACATCTTAAAGTGACTATGTGACTAAGTGCAAACAGAAAATCCAAGAAAAGACAGCAAAATATTGCAGAAAAAACACCGTACACCAACGCTGTGTGCAAAAATCCCAGTGGGATGCATGTCAAACAACAACAACAACCACAAGACAACTTAGATTAAGGCCATCAGTCTTACTACGTACTACAACAAACAAACATGGCTAAACGAATACACTTTTCGAAATCGCCAAAATAAAGCCATGAAAGCAATGTAACAGTGATCATAGGGACTGTGACGGAGTTTTCACAATAAATGACATAAACAACATGTACTACCAAAACCCTGCAGCCATAGCTGGCTGCATGAGTCACTCATGCACAGTGACCCATATACTCTCACAGTGATCCATAGAAAACATGCGGCAGATATTGATATCCGCTTGTGAGCGATAAGTCCATAACTTGCCGTGGTTGTCTGTGGCATGCTCTTTGCAGCAGCGGCAAACGTTACTTTCACGCAGATGGAGTGGACAAAGACTAAAGACAATACAGTGGCGATACTCAACCCGAACAACATGATATACATCCCGGTAAGATTTAAAATGATAATTGTTTTTTTTACTCTTTTTATCTGGCAACAAAACTGACACCTTTTTTACGAGGAGTCATGTTTGCATAGACCACAATACCTGCAGTCACAATGCAAACAAAAAACATAACTCTGATAATGTATGCACTGTCCTTGAAGTTGATTGGTCCACACCCGAGACAGCTTTCCTTAGAGCCTAGTCTCACATGGGATGGACCAGATGACGCCAAAAGGCGCACAACTCAAAGACAATGCACCATCAGAGTATGAGAGCTCGGGGTAAAAAAAACAATTATCATATTTGTTACTGGCAAATGAGGTACCAATGGTGTAAATGCTTACCCCTAGCTCTCATACTCTGATGGTGTATTGTCTTTGAGTTGTGCGCCTTTTGGCGTCATCTGGTCCAACCCATGTGAGACTAGGCTCTAAGGAAAGCTGTCTCGGGTGTGGGCCAATCATTCTCAGAGATGGAATTTGATCAAATTATTTGCTCAACCAAATGTATACCCGAGTATCGATTTATTGTGCAGTTATTCGTTACTGGGCCGGTGCCAGCTGCAACCTCCCGGGTTTGTCCCCGAGATCTCAGCTCATCGGAAGTTTAAATCACATTCCAGCTACACTACCCCTCTTGTAAATCTGTAACCACCACTGTTACAGATTTACAAGATTGTACATCTGTAATAAAGGTCGTTGAGGCGACTTCTGGAATCCGGTCTTTTATTCACTTTTCATTACAGCTCTCCTTCATGCTGCTGACAGGCAGCGTGAGAGGGATAGAGAGGGAGAGAGACATGCGCAGCCACGTGGCAACCCGGAGCCCC
Source organism: Lethenteron reissneri (assembly GCF_015708825.2). Classification (NCBI taxonomy): domain Eukaryota; kingdom Metazoa; phylum Chordata; class Hyperoartia; order Petromyzontiformes; family Petromyzontidae; genus Lethenteron; species Lethenteron reissneri. The sequence continues at coordinate 5,728,249 of NC_083840.1, forward strand.
GCTCTCGCGTGGCCTCCTCCTCCGTTCGTTCCCGTTCTGACCACGGGTTGTTCGTCTCCACCCCTATTTAATACCCGGGTCACGTGGTACGTTTCCACCAATCCCGGTTAGCTTCTATGGAATATTCCAGACTCCATCGTAGGCTCCCGGGACCACGCCCCTGACTCGTCTCCCCATTGGCTGTGGCTAAAGCCAGCAGAACCAATCCTCTACTTACAGCTGTCACCTTTCCATCACGTCAGGGCCACACCCCTAGGCTTCCCCCCATTGGCTATGGACCAGGACCGGCAGAGCCAATCATCGTGACGAGTTCTAATCCGTCAACGACCCGGATATAACCTCACATTTCATCTCCTGAAAGAAAAAAACTAACTTTAATATTATTCCCTTTTCAACCATTGCACAATCATTCACTCAACGGTGCCGGCCCCAGCGTATTTGGACCTTCCTGAGTCTCCCGGCCACCTCTCAATACCCCACCCCCCCCCCGTCGCCCCTTGTTTTGCCCAGGACAACTACTTGGGTCGTGTGACCATGGGCGTTCTGCACGACGAGGCTTCTGAAATTGTAATCAACAACGTCACCCCAGCGGACGAGGGCGATTACAAGTGTTCGGTGACTACCTTCCCGCCCGCAGCCAGAGAAATGCATTTCACTCTCAAGGTCAATGGTGAGTGGGGCTGGGTGGGGAGGGGCTGTGTGGGGAGGGTAGGGAGGGGCTGGGTGGGGAGGGTGTAGAGGGGCTGGGTGGGGAGGGTGGAGAGGGGCTGGGTGGGGAGGGTGGAGAGGGGCTGGTTGGGGAGGGTGGAGAGGGGCTGGGTAGGGGGTGGGGCTGGGTGGGGAGGGTGGAGAGGGGCTGGGTGGGAAGGGTGGAGAGGGGCTGGGTGGGGAGGGGCTGGTCACCCCGTGGTGCCCTTATAAAACTCAACGTTTAACCTACTCACGCCGGCTTGTGCCCGCCCTCACAGTCGGCCATATTTGCGGAATACGCCACGCCGCCGTTGACCCTGGCCATTGACCGAGCAACCCAACGTTCCTACCAGCTCCCTCTGCAGGAATGTGTTTTATAATGGGTTGGTTGGAGGCGTCTTCATGAAGGTTTGAAGGTGAACCCTCAACAGCGGGATTTAAAAAACAACGCATCTTCTGGAAGACCTGCGACATGTTCTCCGGATTACAACACGTACAGTAGAACCGCTCTTTAACGACTAATCGCTTAACGATGGGCCTCAATAGAGCCCAATGTGTAGTGTATAGTAGTGTATAGTAGTGTAGTGTATAGTAGTGTAGTGTATAGTAGTGTAGTGTATAGTAGTGTTATAGTGTAGTGTGTAGTAGTGTAGTGTATAGTAGTGTTATAGTGTAGTGTATAGTAGTGTAGTGTATTGTAGTGTATAGTAGTGTAGTGTATAGTGTAGTGTATAGTAGTGTAGTGCCTCCATAGAGCCCAATGTGTAGTGTATAGTAGTGTTATAGTGTAGTGTATAGTAGTGTAGAGTATAGTGTAGTGTATAGTGTAGTGTATAGTAGTGTATAGTAGTGTTATAGTGTAGTGTGTAGTGTATAGTAGTGTTGTAGTGTAGTGTATAGTAGTGTATTGTAGTGTATAGTGTAGTGTATAGTAGTGTAGTGCCTCCATAGAACCCAATGTGTTTTGTTACTGACCATTCCCCTGTTAGCAACGGGCTGTTGAAGGTACATTAGATATTAATCAATGCATTGATTAACTGTGTCTATTTTAATATGATATGTTTATGGTGTTGTTAGTATCTTTACCTATTAACATCCATTGTTTACATATTATAAAGTACTTTTTTTGGGTGAGAATGTTTAACTTTCAATGCTATCGGAACTAATGAAACCTTTAATGTTTCTTTCCTCTTCCTCGCTTGACCAAATCTACGACCGGTTTCGTCGAACCAATTACCGTCGCCGAGAGGGGTTTTTCTGTACTCAACCTTAGCATTTAATATACTTATATTTTGGGACAACATAGTAAGAGAATCACGGCCGAAATTGTTATCGTGTCGAGCTCAATATTCCTCCGCCTTTTCTCACAGCTCCTCCACCGCCGCCGACGCCGCCGAAGCCGCCGACACCAAATTGGAGCGCCATCATTTTGGGGGTTCTTTTTGTATTCGCGGCAATCGCCGCAGTAGTGTTTGCCTACCTTTGGAAAAAGAATGAAAAAAAGTAAGTAAAGAACTTTCGGTGCACGTCTTGTGTCGTGTGCGCTGGCACGGACGGATTAGGGCGCGCCGTGGTGGCTGGGAGATGTTAACTACCTCGCCTGGTCTGCAGGAGGTTGTGAGTTTGATCCCGATCCTGACGATGCCTGCTGCTGCATATTTAGAGTTTGCGTGTTTTTCATCATCATCAAGGGGTGGCTAGGAGATGTTAACTACCTTGCATTGGTATGCAGGAGGGTCGTGGGTTCGATCCCGACCCTGACGATGCAGGGGGAGGGGCAGCTCGGACAGTACATTTCATTAAAGCGTGTGTTTTTTTTAAGTATTTTAAAATATTTTATTACCTCCACATTTAGAAGCATGCGCTAAGAGCATTTTGCTCCAATGCATTGCCATGTGATGAGCCACTTCATTGGGCAATAGTTTTGGCTAGGTTACTTCTGAAAAAAAATCTCATAGCTCAGTGTTCCTTACCTGGTAAAATAGAAATACAGTAATCCCTCGCCACTTCGCGGTTCAAGTTTCGCGGCCTCAGTGCATCGCTGATTTTTCCAAAATATTCATCGAAAAATAAAAACTAAATAATACCGCCATATCGGCAGCCGTATTGCGGAAAACAGCGTTGTTTCATCGTGATGCGCGAGAGAAACGGTTTCCCAGGATGCTTTGTACATACCCACGGGCACTCGGACAAGGCACGTGATTGGTTCCCGGCGCGAGATCGCCGAATGAGAGCACGAAATTCCTAGGGGCGCCAATCCTACTTCGCGGATTTTCACCTATCGCGAGGGGTTCCGGTCCCCATTAACCGCAATAAACGAGGGATTACTGTACTTAATAGTTCCGTTGATGGGCAGGTTGCGTGTGGCGGGGTAAAGCGTGGATATTTGCCCCCACTTCCAAGACTAAACTAAAACTTTTTTTTATTATACCAGGGTAAGGCGCCTTTGCCTCAAATTATCTCGAGCAAGCGATCGCAGGGATGAGTTTTTTACCTTCGTAGATACGGGGGGGACGGGGGGGGGGGGCAATCGCAAGAGAAGGAAAACATTTCCTGTAAATAGCAGTTTTATTCTTATAATCTCGGCAGTAAACACCAGGGCTTGACTGATTTCACTGGTCAATACACTTTTTCTGGCATAAGGTATTCCAACGGTTTCAAGGTAATTTTGGGGTGCTGATTCCAAATCTGGCATCAGTTTTTTGAGCTATCAAATATTGCATTTTCAATAAAAATTGCAGAAGAAAAATATTAAGTAAATGTGGACATCTACATAAAATGATATTATAAACACACTATCCTAAAAATACAGCACCGTATTTTAACACTAAAGCAGTCACTGACTCGCAACAACTTGCAATCAAAAGTGACAGAGTTAATTTCGGGTAAAATCAATGAAAATGGGGTATGCCGATAGCATAAAAATTAGATGTGATAGAGCAAATCTGAGATCAGATTTGGAATCGGCACCCTGAAATTAGTCTAGAACAGCTGCAAAAGTCCAGGCCAGAAAAAACATTTTTTCTTGTTGACCGGTGTTATTAACGTCACGTTTTGTGTTTCCCAACTCTGCTAGTGGGAGAAGGGCGGAAGACAATAATCAACCTCTTGTAAGTAAACTCTTTCTAACCTCGCTCTCCTCTCCCACGACACTAATATCACTATTTTTTCCCACTGCAACGTCCAAGCCATGCCAGGGCCGTACTCTGCTGGCCCCGCATAGGTCATGCGGCACCTCTGCAGGAGCTGAAAGACGGTGGTTGGGCTCCACGGTGTGCGGGGATGTTAGTTCCCTCGCCTGGTATGCAGGAGGGTGTGGGTTCGATCCCTACCCTGATGCCTGCTGCTGTTTATTTGGAGTTTGAATGTCTCCCCGTGGTCGCGTGGATTTTTCTCCGGGTCCTCACATTTCTGAACGTGCCTTTAGGGTATTTGGCTGCTATGAATTTCCACGTGATAAGTCACTTTGGTGGAGCGATAATTTATAGTCCATTCGTTTATCAAAAAGAGCTACATAGCTCAGTGAGGCCTTAGCTGGTGAAACAAAAATAGAAAACTTTTCGGTAAATAAATTGTCTCAAGGGCACTGAGAACAAATCACAGTCACAAGATTACACTGGTCAAAAAAAAAAATTCTGGCCTGGACTTTTGCAGCTGTTTTAGACTAATTTCAGGGTGGTGATTCCAAATCTGATCTCAGATTTGCTCTATCACATCTCATTTTTATGCTATCGGCATACCCCATTTTCATTGATTTTACCCCAAATTAACTCTGTCACTTATGATTGCAAGTTGTTGCGAGTCAGTGACTGCTTTAGTGTTAAAATATGGTGCTGTATTTTTTGGATAGTGTGTTTATAATATCATTTTATGTAGATATCCACATTTATTTAATATTTTTCTTCTGCAGTTTTTATTGAAAATGCTAAATTTGATATCTCAAAAACCTGATGTGATAGACAAAAACTGATGCCAGATTTGGAATCAGCACCCCAAAATTACATTAAGACCGTTGGAATACCTTAGGCCAGAAAAAGTGTGTTGACCAGTGTTATCAATGCACGGGACGCCGCTTTATCGTGTGGAGTGAGACCACACGAGTGACGCTCTGGACTGCCACAGCGCACCTCGATGTACGAATATCATGTGGTGGCGCAGATAATAGCTGTGACGTTTGCTTTTGGAGGTGGCGCCCTCGCCACCCGTTTCAAAAGGCTCGTGCCTCTAACCCAGTAGCCGCGCCGATCAATACCGCGGGTGCATTGCAGTGGAAAAAAAATCTATACTGTGTGTCGTCTTGATGCTCCTGCTGTTGTGGAGTGACTCGTGCAGCCCAGCTATGGCTGCAGGGTTTTTGGTAGTACATGTTGTTTATGTTGTTTATTGTGAAAATTCCGTCACAGTTCCTATGATTACTGTTTAATTGCTTTCATGGCTTTATTTTGGTGATTTCGAAAAGTTTATTGGTTTAGCTATGTTTGTTTGTTGTAGTACGGAGTAAGACTGATGGCCTTAATCTAAGTTGTCTTGTGGTTGTTGTTGTTTGACTTGCATCCCACTGGGATTTTTACACACAGCGTTGGTGTACGGTGCTTTTTCTGCAATATTTTGCAGTCTTTTCTTGGATTTTCTGTTTGCACTTAGTCACATATTCACTTTAAGATGTTTTCTTGTTCATGTTTTTGTTTTTTGTTTGTTGCGGTTGCACCCGATTCAAGAGCCGAATGGCTCACAGGGCTATACCTAATACATGAGCTTGAACTTGTCTTGCTTCGGTTCACGGCGGACGTTAAAGATCCCGTGACGTCGTTCGCAAGAGGAGGAGGTTGAGGCCATTGCGTGGTGGTGGTGGTGGTGCAAATGTGCCGCGTTTGGTAAAATTTACCGTAAAATTTACCGTGAAATTGCGTAGCGATTGGACTTTACACGGCCATCGTCAACCCCACCACCAACCGTTACGAAAACCTGTCGGGATCCTCCTGAAAAAGATTTGTGAGACTCCGGCTTTTCTGAGTGACCAAGGAAATCTCAAATGTATGATGGAGTGTAACTCTGTGTTCCTCTTGTGTTTTATTTTTTCCCAGCGTGGCCACCAGACTGCATAAACCACCCCACTGAAACCTGGGTCGTTGCTGCTTTTGGCTGAATCTTCGTTTGTCGCAACCAGGCCATGGACAAACACGCATGTCGTGGTCTACGTGTGTGTATGTCTTGTTTCCAACAAACTGCCCTACCGGTAAACCTGTGAGCCTCCATGCCACTTGTGGTCTTTTAATACTTTACATTTTGCGAGACTGGGTTTCAGAATCAGTCTTGCTTCAGCCGCTCCGCCAAGAGACTCCCCCGAGGTCTCGAATCATAATTGTGATCGTGTCCAACGCTCAATCGGCTCTTATCATGAGAAAGCTAATTTATTTGTGTCATCTTTACATGTTATATACAGACAGTCCCCGGGTTATGGAAGGGGGGTTAGGCCTCCGAGAACGATTCGCAACACCAAGTTTTCTGCACTTCCGAAACTGAACAATTTTCCCCCCAAATCAAGATAAAATCAAGATAAAATCAAGATAAAATCAAGATAAAATCAAGATAAAATCAAGATAAAATCAAGATAAAATCAAGATAAAATCCCGTAGCCGGAAATAGTTGTGAATGACGAAGGACTTGCTTGCTAGATGAGGAAGAAGGAGAGATGGGAATTGCATCATCGGGGTCAACATCAGGTGGTCATAAGCTCTCAAGGCAGGGCTGCAGAGGGAGCCTCAGCCCTGCCTTTTTACGCCTCCTCTCTCCGCGGTATTCATCCGCAACCTCACCGCGCCGCACTACTTTCGCTTACGCAACTAACGCAAAACATTTCCGCATGTTGACATTTTTTTCACGTGTTTCATGGCGAGCTTTTAGGTAAGGTCGGATTTCCGTACGTCGGTTCTTCTGTAACCCGGGGACTGTGTTGTCATGAGGATACAAAATTGCCTTTCGCTTGTGATTAGAATATTCAAGTTGTTACTTCATACGTTTTGATTTAAAGCTTTCGTGACTGCAGGGATTCATATTCTTGGTTCTTTCGGTAAAGTCACGTAGAAGGGAAATAATGAAATAATATTGATATAAAACAATTAAAATTCACACGACGTTTCGACTGGAACACAAGCAATCATCATCAGGTGTGAAATCCACAGCAAGAAAATTTGAAGAAGAAAAAAACTCCACTTTTTTCAAATTTTCATACGTTCTTCGTTGATTACTTTACAATAGCCTTAAAAACGTAACGCGCTTTAACATATTTCATAGTTTTTTTGTTACTCTTGTGTCAAGGTTGCCCATCGAGCCATGTTGTGCCGCTACAGGGGATCCGTGTTCGTTCAAATCGGTGGGTGGTGTGTCTTTTTATTAAAGTCTCGGTCTCGGGTTGCAGATTCGATTCGATGATGATCATAATGCAGCCAGCTTCTTAGAACGCCTCCGCCGCAGTAAGTTGTGGTCACGTCGATTTTTCTCCGGGTCTTTCGGTGTTTCCCTAACATATTTAGAATCGGCATCGTGCATTTCGAAATCTTTTGGCTACTATGAATGTCCAAACTAAAAATGTGCGCAGACTGTGCTGTAGACCATTGCTAATGGCAACTGTGCAGGCAGGTGTGTCAATTCTAGATGTGAAACTTTCGTGGCTGCAAGGATTCATACTCTTAGGTTTTTTTGGTAAAGTCACGTAGGTAAAAAATAACATTAAAATTAATTAAAGTAATAGTAGAAATAAAATATCTTCTTGGTTCTTTCGGTAAAGTCACGTAGAAGGGAGATAATAAAATAATAAAAATAAAACATAAAATAATACAATTCTCACGACTTTTCGGAGGCAACACAAGTCTCCGTCATCAGGTGGGACTATCGCAGCTAGATTTACTGTATCACAGATTTACTGTCATTGATACATCATTGATACAGTAAATCTGTATCCTTGATACATCATTGATACAGTAAATCTAGCTGTGACGGTCCCACCTGATGACGGAGACTTGTGTTGCCTCCGAAACGTCGTGAGAATTGTATTATTTTATTTCTATTATTACTTTTATTAATTTTTACCTACATGACTTTACCGAGAAAACCTAAGAGGTAGGTGTGTCAACTCTAGAATATCTTTGTCTCGGTGAGTTCTCAACATTTCACACTTTCGTCCAGAGTGCCACAGTGTAAATTGCTATCTCAGACTCTGCAGTCGGTCAATCTCCGTCCAGCGCTGTGAAGAAGCGTCTTTGAAACGGGTAGCCTAATGTTATTATCTCTGCTGTTGGGCAGCCGTGTTAATGTATTTGCCGTTATTTTTTTTATATCTTATCTCGTTTGACGACAGCCTGTGGAATATTAGTCAAGTCGCTAAGCCTGTGGATTTTTGTAGTCGTTACATTAGTCGGCTAACGGAGCCTGGACAATTTTTTTTCAAGCGCTTGTATTCAAAATTGGCGTGAAGGGAGCCCTAAAATTCCCACTCACCACCTCCCCCCCCCCACAAATAAGGCGCTATTTAAGGCGCTATTATAAGGCAGAGGTTACGGGATGCGTTCAATGGGCAGTGTCCTCTGATGGCCTCACGTGGTTTATAAAGTATTTTGCCGCTAGAAATTTCCAACCGATGATGATGATGACCCCACTGAGTAAAATAATGCTGAGTCTATATATATGGTATCTGATTTCTCCGCAAGTTTGTCTGTCACCTGATGATGCTAGTTGTGTTACTGGTGAAACATCGTTACCCAGATTGTAAATGTTGTGACTTTGATCTCCAACACACAAGCGGTGTGCTGTACTAGCGACGAATTGGCAAGTTCTGTTTACATGACAAATCATACTAATTGGCTGTGTCGGGTGATGGTGGGTTTAACGACACTTTTATTTACGCGACCGAACCCATAAAACCTGTATCATGGATTATATTGGTCACGAAAGCTTCCGTGTTAAGCTGCTAAATATAGTTAAAACTCTGTGCAAATATGATCACGTGGTGACAACTTTAGGTCTTCCTCAGAGCACTGCAGTTTCTAATGCCGGCACTTGTAAGTATCTAAGTCTACGTCACATTTGATGGGGTGTTTTCCCCCATTCATTGTCATCGTTCACTCAACTAAAACAATCAATGGACCAATATTTCCCTCACCAACTTCACGAATGAAAATTGACACTGCCAAGGCGTTGCTGGCGGCCAATGCGAGTTTTTCTATCGGTGCTTGTGCGCTTGCGTCATGAGCCGGTTTCATCCTCGGGGCAAACGCAAAGCCTGCTTTGGGCCACGCATAGAATGACGGCGGCGTGGTGTTCGCATGTCGCTGGATCATTATTTAAATCGGCGTGCTCTATCGATGTGTCTTTGTTAGCGCGTGTGGTTCAGCATGTCGTTTAGACGTTTCTCTCCCCGTGCTGGCAGCTTCTATGGTTTGCGTCGGAGAGCTGTGTAGAACATAGTCGCGAAAGCTTACGTAGCAGCAGCAGCAGTTATCGTAAACTCCTGCACAGCATTGCTATTAGCGTCGCGTAACAATGTAAGATTTTAATGCAGTATAGCTACCGATAGTCTCCGCTTCTGCGTACGGTGCAGTAGAGCGTTTTATTCGATATGTACTCGTCAATTAGATAACGGAACTTTTAACACGATTAATTCAGGACAGAGAGCATCTGTCGGACACATTAGCTTAGTGCTAGTGGCTCTGGCACGTCGTGGGGTTGTAAGCCAGCACTGAAGGTGTGTGCGAGGGGTTGGTGATTCGCACGCACAAACGTTGTGAAACGCCCTTCCCGTGCGCGTCAATGTAAAGCCATAACTCTGCCTTCCCAGGGCCAGATGGTGCAGAAAACTGTGGGCTCTTATCATCTGACCAGAGGTCGCAAACGGGTTTTGATTCCTTACCCGTACCCGGCCGCACCAGGGTCGCAAATGGGTACCCGTACCCGGCCGGGTACAGGTACCCGTTCCCTACCCGTACCCTACCCGAAATGAGTGACAAACGGTGACTCACCAGTGACTCACGGGCCTACCCGTACCCGGCCGCACCAGGGTCGCAAACGGGTACCCGTACCTGGCCGGGTATGGGTAGCCGGGTATCGGGTACCCGGGTATCGGGTACCCGGGTATCGGGTAGGGTACGGGTATCGGGTACCCGGTTGCAACCTCTGCATCTGACCCTTCTGCGTGGGAAAGTGTCGCCTTCCTTGGCACGCGTTGAATTTTCTCCGGGCTCCCACGTATGAACACTCATCAATCGGCTGAAAATGCCTTAATATACAGAGGAACTGCAGAGCTTGGGATATCGTTCGTAGAAGCAGCTCAGCCGCCTGGCTGCTCCCTTCAGCTCTTCATCTCGTTCTTCGGCGATCGTTAGAGATGCTATATGTCAATATAAGCATAAATGCATAGTCCATTTGATGTCAGTCGCAATTAGTGATGCTGTGAAATCTCTGGATTCTGAATTTTTTTTGGGGGGTGGGAACCCTTCTGCCGTGTGAAATGGTTCTGGCATGCCTCAATATGATAATTGCAAATGCGTATGAAATGGATAATACTTTAAAATATATATATACTTTCAGGGATACTTTAAACTTCAAAAAATACATTTAATTACCGCTTACTAACAATTAATCAAGTATTCATAATTTAACATTTAACTTTTTCTTTCAATGGCTATACGATTCAATTTCAAATGACTGTGATTCATGTGGAACGCTGAAGAGTTGCTCAGATTTTCTTTGCCATGTGTAGTGACGCCAACAACACGTTCCTACTTGATAATTGTTTTTTTACCCTTTTATCTGGCAACAAAACTGACACCTTTTTACAAGGAGTCATGTTTGCATAGACCGCAATACCCGCAGCCATAATGCAAACAAAAAACATAACTCTGATAATATATGCACTGTCCTTGAAGTTGATTGGTCCACACCCGAGACAGCTTTCCTTAAGAGCCTAGTCTCACATGGGTTGGACCAGATGACGCCAATAGGCGCACAACTCAAAGACAACGCACCATCAGAGTATGAGAGCTCGGGGTAAGCATTTACACCATTGGAACCTCATTTGCCAGTAAAAAATATGATAATTGTTTTTTTACCCTTCTATCTGGCAATAGATAGAAGGGTAAAAAACCAATTAAAATATTTTTTACTGGCAAATGAGGTTCCAATGATGTAAACGTTCGCACTTGATTCGGACACGGTACTATCTCAAGGCTCTCGACTATATCCTCCGAAGCCCCCTTTCTGGAAGCTTCGCTCACCCCCCCCCACTCCCTTCGGCCAATCATCATCCTCCGACGATTGTCAACCCTCGCTTCCCATCTTTTACGTTGAAATCTCGCCTCTTGACCAAATCACCCTTTAGACTTTCCTGCGCCAATCGGAGGCCTTGGTTGACTTCCTGGCTGTCCGTTCGCATTGTATGCTTGTGTTTGGCAAGCAGTCTGTGGCCTTGGTCATTACACATGTTAAAAAAAATACAATGACATCCTGTGTAGTCCAAATGAAAGGGTTCGCTTTTTATTTGATAAGTCGCTTGAGAATGTGTCGGTGCACACAATCTCTTTTGTGGTTTTGATTTAAAATAAAATAAAAAAATCCCCCCCCCCCACTCCCGATTGCATTTTGGCTTTTATACCCCATATTCATGCCTTCCCAAGACTGTTTTCGTGAGGCTTTACTCTGGTGATCGCAGAGAGACGGTCAATTGGAGCTGATATATGTTAGGCTTACGAAAATCCCCAAAAAAAGATTGGCACGGCCGTCTTGCGATGAACATTTCACGCGGTCGATTGAGCGAGACGATGCCGTCCGCTACTGTGTGGCGTGGACCGGTGCGTCGCCTGAAGGAGGGAAGGGGAACCTCTAGAGAGTAGCTCTGTAATATCCGCTTCAGCAGGTCGTTCTTCAAACGCGAATGGGTCGTACCGCTTGGTGAGAGCTTTCGAGAGCGAGAGAAAAAAAAATTTCCGTCTCGTGACGTAACCGCTGATGGATAAAATTAGGTGGGGGGAGGGGGGTACTTACGAAAATATGAACCAAAAGTTTTAGAAGTTGAAGAGTTGCGTATTAAGGATGGAATTGATGGATCACTCGGTCAGGTTGCAGGCCACGCTTAAGAAAATGGATACACCAGTAGTGAATCGGTGTGTTGTGTGCATGTTTTCTGAATGCACACGTGTGACAAGTTGCAAACAAACATTTTCCAAGCACTCAAACTTTCATCGTGTATTGCTAGTAAATGGTTTTAAACATCGAAAAAGTCGGATTGTCTTTTTTTTGAGAGTGCACGATATTTAAATATGTGCCGTTCACAGAGCCTCATGCCTGATGAGCCTGTTCAGCGTGCTTTTGTGTGCTTTTAGGGAATAACACTTCACAATTGTGGGGTGATTTTATTCTAACGATGTGGATTTAAACGTTTCACCAAGGCGAAGGAGAAACGTTTGACAACGCGACAATGAAACGAAATGGCGACACAAACGGCTGTTTACGCCACCACAATCCCCCTTGACCATTTTTCCTGCCACGCATATACAAACGCCCCCATTACTTGGCTGAAAACATCTTAATGAATAGAGGACCGCAGAGCGTGGGCAATTGGTGCAGGCTCGCCCGCCGCCTGGCTAGTTATTTCCAGGTCGTCTGGTTCCTCCGCTCTCTCTTGAAGCGTGGGAGAATATCGTGGCGTGTTACAAGTTGCAATGGTTTTATTGTTTTGCTTGACAACAGACCGAAAGCAGAATGTGTCGTTGATATTTGCTTTGTTGAGATTGGCATTTACGTTGTAATTACTGGCGAAACTTTGTACCCGGATTGTAAATGTCGTGGGTTTACTCTCCAACACACCGGGTGGTGCTGTACTAGTAACGAATTGGCACGTTCCGTTTACGCGACGAAATCGAACTCAAAACAACCTCGTGGATTTATTGACGAATTGGAGCTATCAAACTGATTTTTTTTTGCACAAATAACCACACCAACATTTTAATGGCAGATAACGTTTTACAGCAAAAAAGTAAGCAGGGCTTCGGCAGGACGTGTCGTGGTTAGAACGACGCGTTAAACAGATTGAACTGCACTCATAGCGATCGATGCATCAGAGTGAATCACTTTCACAAGGAACGACGCGTTACAGAGTGAATCACTTTCACAAGGAACGACGCGTTAGAGATTGAACTGCACTCATAGCGATCGATGCATCAGAGTGAACCACGTTCACAAGGAACGGCGCGTTGCAGAGTGAACGCCGGCCACGCGTGAAGCGGGGACTTGCCTCACTCCATTTCGGGGAGTACACGAAGGAAAACGACAAAGCGAAGGAGAAAAGAAAGCGAGGGAATGACCCAAAAAACGGAGGCCTGGTTGGGGAAACGTCAAACGGCGGACCGGAGCAGCTGCCACTCGGAATCTTCGTCCTGGACGAATCCGATGCGCTACGAAGCTTCTTTTCGCCAACGTCTCCACAGGAGGATGACTCCGCAGGTGCCAAGGACGTGAGCTCATGCCGGAGGATACTGACCCGCCGAGTCGAGGGACAGACATCGAATCGAATCACGGGGCAAATCTCCTCTCCCGGAGTTGCTTGGACAAACGCGTGCGAATTGAACTTGGGGGGTTTGCAACCTCCGACATGGCCACTGTGAACCTCCGGACAGAGAGAGAGAGAGACGCACCCAGTACCGGAACTTGAAACCCAGGCAATTAATTAGCTCTAAACCAGACATTATGAACCTCCCGAGAGAGAGGGGGGGGGGGCGGGCGGTGGGCCCCCACGCCAGAGGTCGCAACCGGGTACCCGATACCCGTACCCTACCCGATACGGGTACCCGTACCCAGTCGGGTACGGGTACCCGTTTGCGACCCTGGTGCGGCCGGGTACGGGTACGGGTAGGTCGTGAGTCACTGGTGAGTAACCGTTTGTCACTCATTTCGAGTAGGGTACGGGTAGGGAACGGGTGGGTACCCGTACCCGGCCGGGTACGGGTACCCATTTGCGACCCTGGTGCGGCCGGGTACGGGTAAGGAATCAAAACCCGTTTGCGACCTCTGCCCCACGCCCAGGATTCAAACCCGGCGTCTGGGCAGTGCTCGACACGGCCATTATGAACCCACTGAGAATCAAACAGGCAGCCAGCCTCAGGGGTCTCGAAGCCAGGAGCTCATCGGTGCTGGCTGTGTCTCCGACACGGCCTCTGGACGGGGGGACCCCTTCTAGAAAGCCGATCGCTCAATCGCAACCTGTTCAAACCCAGCCATTATGGACCACCTGAGACAGAGAAACACAGGCACACAGATACCCAGGGCTCAAACCGAGGTCTCGGGCCGGTGCCGATTCAACTCAACTCAGTCCCACTCGACGAGACAAAAACAAAACCCCACACCCGGGTCTCGAACCTAGGCGACACGGGGCCATCGTGAAACTTCCGCCGGTCCTTCAAACGGCGAGGTCATCCAAGCGGCTCCTGCCGTTGCTGCTGCCACCGCCGCCGCTGCTGCGGCTGTGGGGGGGCTCCTGAATGTGCATGTGCAGGGGGAAGGGGGGCAGGGGCAGGGGCATCGTGGGGGGCAAGGGCAGCCGGGGGAAGCCGGGCGCCGTGGCTGGGGGCAGCTGCCCGGCGGGGGAGCTCCTCGTCGCTTGCTGCGTCATCCCCGTGGAAGCGGAGGGCTCGTCCCACAGGGTGTCGAACGTGGAGCGGCCAGTGTCTGTTGGGAGGGGGTCAGGGGTCGGCAGGTCATCAGTAGGAGCTACACTGAACCAAGCTAATTGAGTTTACCAGGTATGAGACCAACACCCCCCCCCCCCCCCCCCCCCCCCCCCCAAGGAGCTGTGGATATGGCTCATCATCAAAAGCGACCTGGGCTATATCGCAAATGATAGTTCGACGAAAAGCGGCTTATCGTGATGTGGACATTTGTAGCAGCAGCAGCAGCCACATTATCTAAACGTGGTGACGATTGTAAATGTGCAGGGAAACCCCCCGGAGGACCCGGAGAAAAATCCACGTGACCACGGCGAGAGAGAGAGAGACACACAAACTCCAAATACACAGCAGCAGGCGTCGGGGTCGGGATCGAACCCACGACCTCCTGTAGACCAGGCGAGGTAGTTAACATCCCATAGCCACCATGATTATGATGAGAGAGAGACACGCAAACTCCAAATATACAGCAGCAGGCGTCGGGGTTGGGATCGAACTCACGACCTCCTGTGGACCAGGCGAGGTAGTGAACTTCTCGCCACCGTGGCGCCCTGGGATGATCAATCGCTTACATAAAAGTGCAACCCTGCAATTATCGCGCAGAGACCCACAGACTCACACAGACCCACAGACCAGTGCAGAGACCCACAGACCCACAGACTCGCACAGACACACACAGACCCACGCAGAGTCCCACACAGACCTACGCAGAGACCCACAGACGCACACAGACCCATAAACACACAAAGACCCACAGACGCACAGAGACCCACAGACCCACGCAGAGACCCACGCAGAGACCCACAGACACACAAAGACCCGCAGACCCACGCAGAGACCCACAGACGCACACAGACCCATAAACACACAAAGACCCACAGACGCACAGAGACCCACGCAGAGACCCACAGGCACACAAAGACCCACAGACGCGCAGAGACCCACAGACCCACGCAGAGACCCACAGAAGACGCACACAGACCCACAGACACATAGACCCACGCAGAGACCCACAGACACAAAGACCCACAGACGCACAAAGACCTACAAACACACAGACACCCACAGACCCGCGCAGCGCCCCACAGAACGCACATAGCCCACAGACTCGCGAACGGACTCAGAATGGAGATGCTAAGAGACAAAAACGAGGCGGTTCTAAACAGTTTGGGCAGGCTCCCCTAAATGCTTTTCCCTGCGAATTGTGTCCGCCCACGCCGCTGCCGGCAGAATGGGCTCCACTCGAGTCACCGCTAGAGGGCGCGCTGGCCTACCCAGCGCCCCGTGGGTGGTGCGTGGGTGGTAAAGGGGTGGTGCGTGGGTGGGTGGTGAAGGGGTGGTGCGTGGGTGGTGCGTGAGTGGTGCGTGGGTGGTGCGTGGGTGGGTGGTGAAGGGGTGGTGCGTGGGTGGTGCATGGTGCGTGGGTGGTGCGTGGGTGGTCCATGAGTGGTGAAGGGGTGGTGCGTGGGTGGGTGGTGCGTGGGTGGTGCATGGCGCGTGGGTGGTGCGTGGGTGGGTGGTGAAGGGGTGGTGCGTGGGTGGTGCGCTAGAGGGCGCGTTGGCCTACTCATCCACACCGGGCCACACGTCTTGGATGAGGTGTCAGGACCCGCACTTTACCCCGCCGCACGCGGACCTGCCGATCGAGTGACCGAGGTGGGCCCATCGATGCTGCTCGACGGACGGAGGCGCCCAGGAGAGATGGAATCGGAGTGGCTCCCTCTGGCTTCCCAGTTCAGCGTGCCGATGGTTCCACCGCTGATCCGATCGAAATCTCTAATTTTCAATCGGATCATTGGGGTTTATTAGTAATAAATGGGAATTTTGCGACCCCCACTGCCACTGTGTAGCATGTTATTACCTGCCAGGGACTCTATGAGATGATAGGACAATAGTCTGAGTCCATAATTGGCAATAAGTAGCGGCAAAGCGGTTATAGGTGACTCAAAATTGTGCGCAGTTGCGTCTACAGCACACGACTTCCCTGAAGGCATCAGCACCTCCAGCGAGCGCGATGCCGATCAACCGACGCGAGTCGAATTCGACCCTCGATCGGTGGCTGCGCCATCGCCGCACACACGTCGAATAAAAAGCAAGGGACAACTCCTTACTAACAACTCCTTACTAACAACTCCTTACTCACTAACAACTCCTCTATCATTTTTCATTGCTGGAGGGGTTGCCCCCCACTACCGAGAAAATCCTGGCTCCGCTATTGGGTGTACACGCATCGCGTGAAACGTCGGGCACTCGCAAGTAACGCGACGAGCTGTGAACGAAATTTCGATTTAAAGCTTTCGTGACTGCAGGGATTCATCTTCTTGGTTCTTTCGGTAAAGTCACGTAGAAGGGAAATAATAAAAATAAAACATAATAAAATACAATTCTCACGACGTTTCGGCCACAACGCAAGCAGCCGTCGTGAGAATTTTTTTATTTTTATTTTTTTATTATTTCCCTTCTACGTGACTTTACCGAAAGAACCAAGAAGAGCTGTGAACGAGCAACAGCAGCAGCAGCAGCTCATCATGTGACAGCCAAACCTCCTATACCACAGCTCCGGATGCATTCTGGGTAATAAAGGGAGCGCTGTACGTGAACAATGTCCACAGGAGACCATTGTGACGTGGCCAAAGACGCGACTCTACGGGCAACGCCACGCCTACCTCCCCGCCACCTCCGGGCTGACTGTTACCAATGATCTCTCCCGAGGACGAAGAGCGTTATAACGAGTCAACGGCGCTATAGGAGGCGTCGACTCCGCGTGGGTAACGCCTGTGACGCGTGCGAGCCGTCGTTCGTCTCACCGAATTCGGACGCAAACATTGTTGGCCAGTCCTGCCGGCGGTACGGTGGAGCCGCAGCGGTTAGGTAGGCCTCATCTTGTCCACCTCCTCCTCCTCCTCCCGTCTCGTCTCCTTCGCGAGAGCTCGCCCACGGAAGGCCCGGAGCCTGCGGGGGCCTGGGTTCGACTCCCGGTTGCTGGGAGCGGTGGTTCTTTGCGGGCGGAGGTGGCGGAGGAGTCTTGTGCTGCTCGGAATAATCGGGGACCTCGTAGGTGGGTTCTCGGTAGTTGATGCTGCGCGTGAACGCTTTCCAGCCGAGGTGGTACACCTGTGCAAGTCGACACACAAAACAAAAGGTGTCCCCACCCACCACCACTATCCGTGTGTAGCCTTCAACAGACTGCTGGGGCAAGATGCTGTCTCCGTCATGTCAACACGTGAAGGCGAGTGGCCAGTGCCACGCTCAGTCACCTTGATAACAAGACGCTGAAGTTTAGTAGCGATTCGAGATTTGAAGTTTTCGTGACTGCAAGGATCCATAATTTTTGAGGTTTTTCGGTAAAGTCACGTGGGTGAAAATAAAACTAATAGAAATAATAATAGAAATAAAATAATAAATCACGACGTTTCGGAGGCAACACAAGTCTCCCTTATTAATTCTAGATTTGAAGCTTTCGTGACTGCAAGGATTCATACTTTTTGGGTTTTTTCGGTAAAGTCACGTAGGTGAAAACAATAAAATAAAATAAATGAAAACAACTAAATTTAATCACGACGTTTCGGAGGCAACACAAGCCTCCCTCATCAGGTGTAAAAAGTTATTTCTAAATCGCGTCATTTATTCACTACAGCAACTTTGCTGTGGCGGTTCCACCTGAAAACGGAGGCTTGTGTTGCTTCCGAAACGTCGTGATTTTATTTAGTTGTTTTCATTTGTTTTCCCTACGTGACTTTAGCAGCGAATTTTTATTTTATTAAACTCTTTTTCGGTAAAGTCACGTAGGTAAAAAATAAAATAAAATTAACAAAAGTAAAATTAAAATCACGACGTTTCGGAGGCAACACAGCAGCAGGCATCAGGGTCGGGATCGAACCCACAACCTCCTGCACACCAGGCGAGGTAGTTAACATCTCTTAGCCACCGTGATGATGATGAGAGAGAGAGAGACACGCAAACTCCAAATACACAGCAGTAGGCGTCAGGGTCGGGATCGAACCCACGACCTCCTGCAGACCAGGCGAGGTAGTTAACATCTCCTAGCCACCGTGATGACGATGAGAGACACGCAAACTCAAAATACACAGCAGCAGGCATCGTCAGGGTCGGGATCGAACCCACGACCTCTTGCACACCAGACGAGGTAGTTAACATCTCCTAGCCACCGTGATGAATATGAGAGAGAGAGACACGCAAACTCAAAATACACAGCAGCAGGCGTCAGGGTCGGGATCGAACCCACGACCTCCTGCAGACCAGGCGAGGTAGTTAACATCTCATAGCCACCACCGCCACCACCGCCGCCACCACCACCGCCACCACCCCCGCCGCCCCCACCCCCACCACCCATCACCGCTCCTCGCCTCGGCCAAGTTGAGCGCCAGCGAGATCGCCGACACGGCCATCATGAAGACGATGAAGATGTTCTTCTCGGTGGGCCGCGACAGGAAGCAGTCGACGGCGTTGGGGCAGGGCCAGCGCTCGCAGCGGTAGAGGGGCCGCAGCAGGAGGCCGTAGAGGCCGTACTGGCCCAGCGAGAAGCACAGCTCCAAGGCGCAGCGCAGAGACACGCACAGCACGTAGGTCCTGAGCAGCGCTCCGCGGAGACGCACGGGAGGAGCGTCCTGCGTGCGAGGGGGGACGGCGGGGGCAGAGTGGGGGAGAGGGGGAGATGGGTGGGTGGTGCGTGGGTGGTGAAGAGGGGTGCGTGGGTGGTGAAGGGTGGTGAAGGGGTGGTGCGTGGGTGGTTTGTGGGTGGTGCGTGGGTGGATGGTGAAGGGGTGGTAAGTGGTGCATGGGTGGTGCGTGGGTGGGTGGTGAAGGGGTGGTAGGTGGTGCGTGGGTGGTGAAGAGGTGGTGCGTGGGTGGTGCGTGGGTGGTGCGTGGGTGGTGAAGGGGTGGTGCGTGGGTGGTGCGTGGGTGGTGAAGGGGTGGTGCGTGGGTGGTGAAGGGGTGGTGGGTGGTGCGTGGGTGGGTGGTGGGTGGTGCGTGGGTGGGTGGTGCGTGGGTGGGTGGTGCGTGGGTGGGTGGTGAAGGGGTGGTGGGTGGTGCGTGGGTGGGTGGGTGGTGAAGGGATGGTGGGTGGTGCGTGGGTGGTGAAGGGGCGGTTAAGGGGTGGTGCGTGGGTGGTGCATGGGTGGTGCATGGGTGGTGCATGGGTGGTGCATGGGTGGTGCGTGGGTGGTGCGTGGGTGGTGAAGGGGGGTGCGTGGGTAGTGCGTGGGTGGTGCGTGGGGGTGCGTGGGTGGTGCGTGGGTGGTGAAGTGGTGGTGCGTGGGTGGTGAGTGGGTGGTGCGTGGGTGGTGAAGGGGTGGTGCGTGGGTGGTGCGTGGGTGGGCTTCCTCCTCTCGTCCTGTGCGCTCTCACAGTGCATCACTCATGGAGGGGGGGGGGGGCAGAGATTCTACTGTTGTTGTTGTTGTTGGTTGTTGTTGTTGGTTGTTGTTGTTGTTGTTGTTGGTTGTTGTTGTTGGTTGTTGTTAAGGCAAATAGAGAGTGACGGACATAGTCTACAGACCGGTCAGCCGACTGAAAACGAATGTCATTAGAACTGCTACTTGTGCCTATCCATAACAGGGTTTTTTTAATAGGTTAGATCGCATAAATATATAAATGTGTCGTTAAACCCGCCACCACCCGACACAGCCAATTAGTGAGATGTGTTACGGAAACAGAATAGCACTAATTCGCTAATGCAGCACACCGATGTGTCGGAGAATCAAACCCACTACAACATTTACAATCCCATAACAATTGTAAATGTTGATAATTGTTTTTTTACCCTTTTATCTGGCAACAAAACTGACACCTTTTTTTTACGAGGAGTCATGTTTGCATAGACCACAATACCTGCAGTCATAATGCAAACAAAAAACATAACTCAAGGACAGTGCATACATTATCAGAGTTATGTTTTTTTGTTTGCATTATGACTGCAGGTATTGTGGTCTATGCAAACATGACTCCTCGTAAAAAAAGGTGTCAGTTTTGTTGCCAGAAAAAAGGGTAAAAAACCAATTATCATATTTTTCTACTGGCAAATGAGGTTCCATGATGTGAATTGTAAATGTTATAGTGGGTTTACCCTCCAACACACCACCGGTTAGTGCTGTACTCGTAGCGAATTGTCACGTTTTCTTGACATGACAACCTTTCACTATCGATTTAAAGCTTTCGTGACTGCAGGGATTCATTTTCTTGGTTTTTTCGGTAAAGTCACGTAGAAGGGAAATAATAAAATAATGAAAATAAAACATAATAAAATAATTCTCACGACGTTTCGGCCACAACGCATGCTAACCCTACTCCCTCCCTTTGATGCTGCTAATCCCGCATAATGCACGGGCATAATATGACTTTGAAACCCCCCGCCCACCTCCTACGCATTCCACAAGTAGTGACTAAACCCATATATGCATTTCCCATAAATATGCTAAATTCCTCTTGATATGCAAATTATTTTGTCAAGGCGCTCTTCTCCCTCCAACCCAGCTTAAATATACGCTGCCAAGCCTGGTGGTGTTTCATTCAGACGCTGCCTTTCCAACAGACCTGTTCTTCACCTGAGGACGGCTGCTAGCGTTGTGGCCGAAACGTCGTGAGAATTATTTTATTAAGTTTTATTTTTATTATATTATTATTTCCCTTCTACGTGACTTTACTGAAAGAACCAAGAAGATGAATCCCTGCAGTCACGAAAGCTTTAAATCGATAGTGAAAGGTTGTCACGTCAAGAAAACGTGGCAATTCGTTACGAGTACAGCACTAACCGGTGGTGTGTTGGAGGGTAAACCCACTACAACATTTACAATTCACATCATTGGAACCTCATTTGCCAGTTGAAACATATGATAATTGGTTTTTTATCCTTTTATCCTTTTATT
Organism: Lethenteron reissneri; assembly: GCF_015708825.2. NCBI lineage: Eukaryota > Metazoa > Chordata > Hyperoartia > Petromyzontiformes > Petromyzontidae > Lethenteron > Lethenteron reissneri. The sequence goes on from NC_083840.1 coordinate 5,749,535, forward strand.
TTTTATTTCCCTTCTACGTGACTTTACCGAAAGAACCAAGAAGATTAACCTTTCACTAATGGTCTGTGCCCGGTGGTGGCGGGTTCACCGACACATTTATACATTTTACGCGATCTAACCCAAAGAACCTCTACTGTGGATCAGATTGGTGGCGACATTCCTGCTGCTGCTACGTGTCCCACCGCATCTCCGATTAGCACGGTTACGCTACGCGAGGTGTCAAAGAAGTTCAGCGTACAACAGCACAAATTAGCGTCGTGTATTTTTAAACGACGCGAGTGTGGCGGTAATGAAGATGACGATAGCGGAGGGCCATCTGGTCTGGGGAGCGGTGGCGCAGCGGTTAGCGCTACGCCGCGCTACGAACCCGGGTTCAATTCCCGCTCACGGCCATAAACGCCGGTGATGATTATCTGAACCGGTCCTGGGCCTCCCCCCTAGGTCGACTCAGCCTCAAATGAGTACCTGATGCGGTGTGTAAAACATCGTCACATGCCCCAGCAGTCTGCTGATGCTAAACGGGGCAATCTTTGTCTTCGCCAGGAGAGAGAGAGACACGCAGATGGATCAGCTACGCCAACATCAGTGACCTCTGAATTATCGATTTGCACCGCGGGTTACCACTTATCGTGGTCTTCCCTCTATCACGAGGCATCCGTTGTCCTGGTAAATCTGTGAATCATCTTTCCAGGAACTTTATGAGCTCTGGTTATTGTCCGCTGCGTAACGATCTCAATAATCGCAACAGCACACCGCGCAAGTCAATGGATGTTGCACATAATCTAATCTAATTGTATATTTATAGAGATCGCCTTCGCGCGAGGCGCTTGACATTGCCGACTCAATGATGACAGAATGGAACGATGCAGTCGACAGGGGCGGTATTGAGGAATGAGTCGCCGCAGCCACCCAGAAGATGCTCTAGGGGAGGGACGGGAAGAATTGGAGGGGCGAGGGGAGGAAAGAGAATTGACGAGAGGTGTCCTCCCCACGCTACCACGGCAAGTGTTTTTGGCCGCCACTGTGGCTAGGAGATGTTAACTACCTCGCCTGGTATACAGGAGGTCGTGGGTTCGATCCCGACCCTGACACCTGTTTATATTTGGAGTTTGCATGTCTCTCTCTCTCCCATCATATCACGGTGGCTATGAAATGTTAACTACCTCGCCTGGTATACAGGAGATCGTGGATTAGATCCCGACCCTGACACCTGTTTATATTTGGAGTTTGCGGTGTCTCTCTCTCTCCCATCATCATCACGGTGGCTAGGAAATGTTAACTACCTCGCCTGGTATACAGGAGGTCGTGGATTAGATCCCGACCCTGACGCCTGCTGCTGCATATTTGGAGTTTGCGTGTCTCTCTCTCTCCCATCATCACAGTGACTTGGAGATGTTAACTACCTCGCCTGGTATACAGGAGGTCGTGGATTAGATCCCGACCCTGACTCCTGCTGCTATATGAAGTGGTGAGTCTATGGTGCAGTGTTGAGTCTATTATGCAGTGATGAGTCTATGGTGCAGTGCTGAGTCTATGGTGCAGTGTTGAGTCTATGGTGCAGTGATGAATCTATGGTGCAGTGATGAGTCTATGGGCAGTGATGAGTCTATGGTGCAATGATGAGTCTATGGTGTAGTGATGAGTCTATGGTGCAGTGATGAGTCTATGGTGCAGTGTTGAGTCTATGGTGCAGTGATGAGTCTATGGTGCAGTGTTGAGTCTATGGTGCAGTGATGAATCTATGGTGCAGTGATGAGTCTATGGTGCAGTGATGAGTCTATGGTGCAGTGATGAGTCTATGGTGCAGTGATGAGTCTATGGTGCAGTGTTGAGTCTATGGTGCAGTGATGAATCTATGGTGCAGTGATGAGTCTATGGTGTAGTGATGAGTCTATGGTGCAGTGATGAGTCTATGGTGCAGTGTTGAGTCTATGGGCAGTGATGAGTCTATGGTGCAGTGTTGATTCTATGGTGCAGTGTTGAGTCTATGGTGCAGTGTTGAGTCTATGGTGCAGTGTTGAGTCTATGGTGCAGTGATGAGTCTATGGTGCAGTGTTGATTCTATGGTGCAGTGTTGAGTCTATGGTGCAGTGTTGAGTCTATGGTGCAGTGTTGAGTCTATGGTGCAGTGATGAGTCTATGGTGCAGTGTTGAGTCTATGGTGTTGAGTCTATGGAAGGCGGCGTCGTAGCAGTGATGAGTCTGCAGTGATGAGTCTATGGTGCAGTGTTGAGTCTATGGGCAGTGTTGAGTCTATGGTGCAGTGATGAGTCTATGGGCAGTGTTGAGTCTATGGGCAGTGTTGAGTCTATGGTGCAGTGATGAGTCTATGGTGCAGTGATTAGTCTATGGTGCAGTAATGAGTCTATGGTGCAGTGTTGAGTCTATGGGCAGTGTTGAGTCTATGGTGCAGTGATGAGTCTATGGTGCAGTGATGAGTCTTTTGTGCAGTGTTGAGTCTATGGTGCAGTGTTGAGTCTATGGTGCAGTGTTGAGTCTATGGTGCAGTGATGAGTCTATGGTGCAGTGATGAGTCTATGGGGCAGTGCTGAGTCTATAGTGCAGTGTTGATTCTATGGTGCAGTGTTGAGTCTATGGTGCAGTGTTGAGTCTATGGTGCAGTGTTGAGCCTATGGTGCAGTGTTGAGTCTATGGTGCAGTGATGAGTCTATGGTGAAGACTCAACACTGCCCCATAGACTCATCACTGCACCATAGAATGTGTGTTGTTGTCGGTTGGCTACGTACGATGGTGCCATCGAAGTTCAACACACGCAACCTAATAACATCATCACCACCACCACCACCACCCCCACCTCCTCTCCCCTCCCCTCGTCCTTGCCGTCCTCTCCGCCCTCGACCGCCGCTCCTGCCGAGTCCGCGGCCCTCCCCTCGGCCGCCCCCCTCGTCCTCCCCTCGGCGGCGGCGGCGGCGGCTGCTGCCCTCGCTCGCCGCTCCCTCCTGCGCGCGACCGCCCGGGCTCCGTGCAGCACGTGGCCGAGGTATGCGAGCGACGGCGTCGACACGAAGACGATCTGGAGCACCCAGAGGCGCACGTGGGACACGGGGAAGGCGGCGTCGTAGCAGACGTTCTCGCAGCCCGGCTGCAGCGTGTTGCAGTGGAAGTCGGACTGCTCGTCGCCCCACACGCTCTCGGCGGCCGTGCCCAGCACGAGCATGCGGAAGACGAACAGGACTGTGAGCCACACCTTGCCCAGCGCCGTCGAGTGCTCGTGGGCCTGCTCCAGCACGCCTCCCAGCATGCTCCAGTCGCCCATTGTGACGTCAGCGGCGGCAGGGGCGGGCTAAAGGGGACTGGGGTAGACGGATTGGGAGGTAACGGGTGGGAGATGGGCGTGGAGAGATGGGGAGATGTTCGTGGGGGAGATGGTAATGGGGAGATGGTAATGGGGAAATTGTAAACAAAGAGATGATCTTCTTGGTTTTTTCGGTAAAATCACGTAGAAGGGAAATAATAAAATAATAAAAATAAAATAATAAAATACAATTCTCACGATGTTTCGGCCACAACGCCAGCAGCCATCCTCAGGTGAAGAACAGGTCTGTCGGAAAGACAGCGTCTGAATGAGCTCCACAGAGATGATAATGGGAAGATTGAATAGATGATAATGGGAAGGATGATAATGGGAAGATTGAATAGATGATAATGGGAAGATGAAATAGATGATAATGGGAAGGGTGATAATGGGAAGATTGAATAGATGATAATGGGAAGATCGAATAGATGATAATGGGAGAGATGGTTATGGGAGAGATGATAATGGGAGGTGGTGAGGATGCGATGGGGAGTTTGAAGGGGAAGGGCAGTAGTAGTGGTAGCAGCAGCAGGAGGAGGAGAGACACCGGAGAGGGAGGAGAGGGCGTGGAGACCACGGGAGGGAGAGAGGAGAGAGAGTTCAGATGAAGCGGATGGGTCGGTGGATGATTGGGTGAGTGGATGAGTGGGTGGGTGAGTGGACGATTGGGTGGGTGGTTAGATAGGTGGACGATGGGGTGGGTGGATGATTGGGTGGGTCGGTGGGTGGTTGGGTGGATGGATGAGTAGGTGGGTGGATGAGTAGGTGGGTGAGTGGATGATTGGGTGGGTGGTTAGATGGGTGGACGATGGGGTGGGTGGATGATTGGGTGGGTCGGTGGGTGGTTGGGTGGGTCGGTGGGTGGTTGGGTGAGTGGATGAGTGGGTGGGTGAGTGGACGATTGGGTGGGTGGTTAGATGGGTGGACGATGGGGTGGGTGGATGATTGGGTGGGTCGGTGGGTGGTTGGGTGGGTGGATGAGTGGCTGGGTGAGTGGACGATTGGGTGGGTGGCTAGATGGGTGGACGTTTGGGTGGAGGGATGATTGGGTGGGTCGGTGGGTGGTTGAGTGAGTGGATGGATGTAAGATTGCGTGTGTGGATGTTTGGGGAGTGGTGGTGCAACAGTTAGCGCTACGCTGCGTTACGAACCCAGTGGCGCGGGTTCGATTCCCACTTACGGCCAACACCAATGACGATTATCTGAACCGGTCCTGGTCCTCCTCTAGGTCGACTGAGCCTGAAATGAGTACTTGCTGCGGTGCCAAAGGCGGTCGGGCGTGTTGCTAGCCACCCACCCCCTCATGTGCCGTGCCGGCATTCATAGGTGCTCCTACGTTTCCCTAACAGCACTTGCCCCAGCAATCTGTGAAGGCTACACGTCGAGATCGAGTGTGTGGGCGAGTGTATGTGTGAGTACGCGAGCCAGTGAGTATGTGAGTTCCATAGTAATTACAGAGTGAATTGGTAAGCAAGTGGTGGGGTGAGTGGGTGGGTGGGTAGGTGTGTGGGTGGGTGTATGAGTGTGTGGGTGGGTAGGTGAGTGTGTGGGTGGGTGAGTGAGTGGGTGAGTGGGTGAGTGAGTGGGCACGTGATTCGGTGGGTGAGTAGATGAGTGGATGAGTGAGTGGGTGAGTGGATGAGTGGGTGAGTGAGTGGGTGAGTGGATGAGTGGGTGAGTGAGTGGGTGAATGAGTGGATGAGTGAGTGGATGAGTGGATGAGTGGATGAGTGAGTGGATGAGTGGGTGAGTGAGTGGATGAGTGGGTGAGTGGATGAGTGAGTGGGTGAGTGGATGAGTGAGTGGATGAGTGAGTGGGTGAGTGGGTGGGTGAGTGGATGAGTGAGTGGATGAGTGGGTGAGTGAGTGTGTGAGCGATTGTATAGGGTAAGTGCGAGGCTATCCACGAGTTGAGTGAGTAACATGAATTTGATTACTGCCCTTCTCAGAATGAGTGGCTGAGAATGTGAATGATTAAGTGCGCTCCTGTACACGAGAATGAATGAGTGGACGGGTGAATGAGCGGGATTCTTGAATGACTTGCAATCAGCGTGTGAGCTCCGGAGTAAAACAACAACTTTGAATGCTGCATTGTAGACACCGCTCACGATTATCTACTTGTATCATGCATTGGACTATTGCCCGAAACGTCGCTTTTTATGTTAAGGCTATACACACAGCGTTGTTGTTGTTACAGGGACTCTTCTACTTAAGAACATTCGACTTACGAACTTACAGAGATTCGAACAAACCTGTCCTCGTATGTCCAGTTGTCTGCTCGGAACAAGAGTCGTAAGTTCAACCGCCGCGCAATAGATGGCGGAGGTGACATCTACATCTGCCGAACGTGACGAGCCAGTGGCATCTACATCTGCCGAACGTGACGAGCCAGTGGCATCTACATCTACAGAACGTGAAGAACCAGTGACATCTACAGAAGGTGAAGAACCAGTGGCATCTACATCTGTAGAACGTGAAGAACCAGTGGCATCTACAGAACATGAAGAACCAGTGGCATCTACATCTACAGAACATGAAGAACCAGTGACATCTACAGAACGTGAAGAACCAGTGGCATCTACATCTGCCGAACGTGACGAGCCAGTGGCATCTACATCTACAGAACGTGAAGAACCAGTGACATCTACAGAAGGTGAAGAACCAGTGGCATCTACATCTGTAGAACGTGAAGAACCAGTGGCATCTACAGAACATGAAGAACCAGTGGCATCTACATCTACAGAACATGAAGAACCAGTGACATCTACAGAACGTGAAGAACCAGTGGCATCTACATCTGCAGAACGTGAAGAACCAGTGGCATCTACATCTGCAGAACATGAAGAACTAGTGGTATCTACATCTGCAGAACGTGAAGAACCAGTGGCATCTACATCTGCAGAACGTGAAGAACCAGTGGCATCTACATCTATAGAACGTGAAGAACCACTGGCATCTACATCTATAGAACATGAAGAACTAGTGGCATCCACATCTGCAGAACATCAAGAACCAGTGGCATCTACGTCTGCAGAACATGAAGAACCAGTGGCATCTACATCTGTAGAACGTGAAAAACCAGTGGCATCTACATCTACAGAACATGAAGAACCAGTAGCATCTACATCTGCAGAACGTGAAGAACCAGTGGCATCTACATCTAAAAAACGTGAAGAACCAGTGACATCTACATCTACAGAACGTGAAGAACCAGTGGCATCTACATCTGCAGAACGTGAAGAACCAGTGGTATCTACATCTGCAGAACGTGAAGAACCAGTGGCATCTACATCTATAGAACGTGAAGAACCACTGGCATCTACATCTGTAGAACGTGAAGAACAAGTGACATCTACATCTACAGAACATGAAGAACCAGTGGCATCTACATCTACAGAACATGAAGAACCAGTGGCATCTACATCTATAGAACATGAAGAACTAGTGGCATCCACATCTGCAGAACATCAAGAACCAGTGGCATCTACGTCTGCAGAACATGAAGAACCAGTAGCATCGACATCTGCAGAACGTGAAGAACCAGTGGCATCTACATCTACAGAACATGAAGAACCAGTAGCATCTACATCTGTAGAACGTGAAGAACAAGTGACATCTACATCTACAGAACATGAAGAACCAGTGGCATCTACATCTACAGAACATGAAGAACCAGTGGCATCTACATCTATAGAACATGAATAACTAGTGGCATCCACATCTGCAGAACATCAAGAACCAGTGGCATCTACGTCTGCAGAACATGAAGAACCAGTAGCATCTACATCTGCAGAACGTGAAGAACCAGTGGCATCTACATCTACAGAACATGAAGAACCAGTAGCATCTACATCTGCAGAACGTGAAGAACCAGTGGCATCTACATCTGCAGAACATGAAGAACTAGTGGTATCTACATCTGCAGAACGTGAAGAACCAGTGGCATCTACATCTGCAGAACGTGAAGAACCAGTGGCATCTACATCTATAGAACGTGAAGAACCACTGGCATCTACATCTGTAGAACGTGAAGAACAAGTGATATCTACATCTACAGAACATGAAGAACCAGTGGCATCTGCATTTACAGAACATGAAGAACCAGTGGCATCTACATCTATAGAACATGAAGAACCACTGGCATCTACATCTGTAGAACGTGAAGAACAAGTGACATCTACATCTACAGAACATGAAGAACCAGTGGCATCTACATCTACAGAACATGAAGAACCAGTGGCATCTACATCTATAGAACATGAAGAACTAGTGGCATCCACATCTGCAGAACATCAAGAACCAGTGGCATCTACGTCTGCAGAACATGAAGAACCAGTAGCATCTACATCTGCAGAACGTGAAGAACCAGTGGCATCTACATCTACAGAACATGAAGAACCAGTAGCATCTACATCTGCAGAACGTGAAGAACCAGTGGCATCTACATCTAAAGAACGTGAAGAACCAGTGGCATCTACATCTGTAGAACGTGAAAAACCAGTGGCATCTACATCTACAGAACACGAAGAACCAGTAGCATCTACATCTGCAGAACGTGAAGAACCAGTGGCATCTACATCTAAAGAACGTGAAGAACCAGTGACATCTACATCTACAGAACGTGAAGAACCAGTGGCATCTACATCTACAGAACGTGAAGAACCAGTGGCATCTACATCTGCAGAATATAAAGAACCAGTGGTATCTACATCTCCAGAACACGAAGAACCAGTGGCATCTACATTTGCAGAACATGAAGAACCAGTGGTATCTATATCTGAGATATAGACATACATAGAGATACATAAAGATACAGAGACTCATCGGGACTAATATAGATCAGATTCCGAATATTTATACTGGAGGAATCCGATACATCTCTCTGTCACAGACGGAAGATCAGATCGTCACAAAATCAAACAGTACAAAAAAAGACACGATCAGTTATAGGCAAGGTAAAGACATCACTTTAAAAACACATATACAACAAAACTCTAGATTTACTTTTGTATGTTACGAGGGTGAGGCCGACTGAGCCAAGTGGCTTCTTTAACAACAGCGACCTGCGGGCTAAGTTCGCCCCTAGGCCCCGGCTGGCCGGCTCAACATGTAGCTGAGAGGTCATCTCTTGAGTGGAGTGGAGTGAGTGGAGTGGAGTGAGTGAGTGGGGTGAGTGAGTGGGGTGAGTGAGTGAGTGGGGTGAGTGAGTGAGTGAGTGGAGTGAGTGGGGTGGGTGAGTGGAGTGAGTGGGGTGAGTGAGTGAGTGAGTGGAGTGAGTGGAGTGAGTATGGTGAGTGAGTGGGGTGAGTGGGGTGAGTGGAGGGAGTAGAGTGTGGTGAGTGAGTGGGGTGAGTGGGGTGAGTGGAGGGAGTAGAGTGGGGGTGAGTGAGTGGGGTGAGTGAGTGAGTGAGTGAATGGAGTGAGTGAGTGGGGTGAGTGGGGTGGGTGAGTGAGTGAGTGGAGTGAGTGGGGTGGGTGAGTGAGTGGGGTGGGGTGAGTAGAGTGGAGTGAGTGGGGTGAGTGAGTGAGTGAGTGGGGTGAGTGGAGGGAGTAGAGTGGGGTGAGTGAGTGGGATGAGTGAGTGAGTGAGTGAGTGGGGTGAGTGAGTGAATGAGTGAGTAGAGTGAGTGAGTGGGGTGAGTGAGTGGAGTGAGTGAGTGGGGTGAGTGAGTGGGGTGAGTGAATGAGTGAGGTGAGTGAGTGGAGTGAGTGGGGTGAGTGGAGTGAGTGAGTGAGTGGGGTGAGTGAGTGAGTGAGTGAGTGAGTGAGTGGGGTGAGTGAGTGAGTGAGTGGGGTGAGTGAGTGGAGTGAGTGAGTGGAGTGAGTGAGTGGGGTGAGTGAGCGGGGTGAGTGAATGAGTGAGGTGAGTGAGTGGAGTGAGTGGGGTGAGTGGAGTGGAGTGAGTGAGTGAGTGGAGTGAGTGAGTGGGGTGAGTGAGTGGGGTGAGTGGAGTGAGTGAGTGGGGTGTGTGAGTGAGTGAGTAGGGTGAGTGAGTGGGGTGAGTGGAGTGAGCGAGTGAGTGGGGTGAGTGAGTGGAGTGAGTGAGTGGAGTGAGTGAGTGAGTGGGGTGAGGTGAGTGAGTGGGGTGAGTGAGTGGGGTGAGTAAGTGAGGTGAGTGGGGTGAGTGAGTGAGTGGGGTGAGTGACTGAGTGAGTGAGTGGGGTGAGTGAGTAGGGTGAGTGAGTGAGTGAGTGGAGTAAGTGAGTGGAGTGAGTGAGTGGGGTGAGTGGGGGGTGAGTGAGTGGAGTGAGTGAGTGGGGTGAGTGGGGTGAGTGGGGTGAGTGAGTGGAGTGAGGTGAGTGAGTGGAGTGAGTGGGGTGAGTGAGTGGAGTGAGTGAGTGGGGTGAGTTAGTGGGGTGAGTTAGTGGGGTGGAGTGAGTGAGTGGGGTGAGTGAGTGTGGTGAGTGAGTGGAGTGAGTGAGTGAGTGGAGTGAGTGAGTGGGGTGAGTGAGTGAGTGGGGTGAGTGAGTGGGATGAGTGAGTGGAGTGAGTGAGTGAGTGGGGTGAGTGAGTGGGATGAGTGAGTGGGGTGAGTGAGTGAGTGAGTGGAGTGAGTGAGTGGAGTGAGTGGGGGGTGAGTGGAATGAGTGAGTGAGTGGAGTGAGTGGGATGAGTGAGTGGGATGAGTGAGTGAGGTGAGTGGAGTGAGTGAGTGGAGTGGATGAGTGGGGTGAGTGAGGTGAGTGAGTGGAGTGAGTGAGTGGGGTGTGTGGGGTGGAGGGAGAAATCCTCGCAGCGAAACCTCCACACGTGTTGAACCCTCGTATGAATCGACACATCAAGAGAGAGGAGAGAGAGATGAGTTGTGTGTCTACGAAGAAAGTATCACAGATTGATTTTGTTGCACAACGGGAAAACACGTAAACTCTTTCGTTTAAACATAAAGCAAAGCATCGGAAAAAAACCCAAAAAACGAAATGATGAACGAAGCAAAGTGCCGACTAAACGGAGCATCTTCTTGATTCCTCTGATGATAAAACAGACAGAGGAGAGGGGAGAGAGGAGAGAGAGAAACTCATCCAACACGGCGAACCGGTCACGGTCTTTGTCGACAAACTACCAACTCACTTGGCGGTGTGTGGGAGCCTCTCCCGACTTACCTGTCCGCTCGCCCGTCTCCTCGACTCCCCAAATCGTAGCCCCCCTTCACTGGTAGCTAAGCCAGCTTCAGGGCACGTAAATCTCTTAGCAGGACCACCACAACCACCACCACCACGGATCTACTCTCAGCCAACGCCGCAAATCTTCATCCCATTGCCAATCGCGTCCCGTCACGAATCCTGGGACATTTTTGTTTTGAAAAAAATAAAAAAGTATTTTTGTTCACAAACCACACAGAGAGACTTTTAACACACACACACACAGAGAGACACAAATACAAATAGACAACGCACTTATTTAAGTGAGGATGGCGGGCGGGGTGGGTGGGGAAGGCGTTGTTATCCTATAGGAGAGTCCCACATATTGTGGTTTTGTTGGTGGTGGTTGTGGTTGGTGGTGGTGGTTGTGGTTGGTGGTGGTTCTGCTCGGGTTTTTGGCCGTGACAAACCCGTGGCTTCCACCCCACCCCTCCACCACCACCCCTCCACCACCACGCCCACAGACACACACACAAAAAGAGTGTCCGTGCTGATTCCTCTGTTGCGAACAGCAGGTGCGACTTCTTCTTAAATAGATGCCGCTGCTGCTGCCTCTGTGTATTTGTGGGAGGTGATGGGAGGGGGTGGAAGACAATGATGTCCCCATCCCCCCATCTCGTGTCGCCTCTGCCCTGTCACCTCGCATCGCTCGCTTTGCTGGGTCTCTGCCGTGCCTTTAAAAAGAGCGTGACCTGCGGTAACGTGGCCTGCCGTAGCGTGGTGTCGGTGCGTGGTTGGGGCGGGGGGTAGGGGTTGAACTGGCTAACATTAGAACGGTGCGCGTGTGTGGGGTGTGTAGTGTGATGTGTGGTGTGTGAGTGAGTGTTGTGTGTTTTTTAGGTGGTGTGGGTGAGTGGTGTGTGAGTGGTGTGTAGTGTGGTGTGTAAGTGAGTGTTGTGTGTGTGGTGTGTGAGTGGTGTTGGTTGTGTGTGTGGTGTGGTGTGTGAGTGGTGTGTGTGGTGTGTGAGTGAGTGTTGTATGTTTTTTAGGTGGTGTGGGTGAGTGGTGTGTGAGTGGTGTATAGTGTGGTGTGTGAGTGAGTGTTGTGTGTGTGGGGTGTGTGTGGGGTGTGTGAGTGGTGTGTAGTGTGGTGTGTGTGTGGTGTGTGAGTGGGGTGTGTGTGTGGGCGAGTGGTGTGTGTGTGGTGTGTAGTGTGGTGTGTGAGTGGTGTTGGTTGTGTGTGTGGTGTGTGAGTGAGTGTTGTGTGTGTGACTGGTGTGTGTGGGTGTGTAGTGTGGTGTGTGAGTGGTGTGTGAGTGGGATGGGTGTGGTGTGTGAGTGGTGAGTGAGTGGTGTGTGTATGTGTGGGGGGCGGTGTGAGTGGTGAGTGAGTGGTGTGTGAGTGGTGTGTGTGTGGGGTGTGTAGTGTGGTGTGTGGGGGTGTGTGAGTGGTGTGTGAGTGGTGTGGTGTGAGTGAGTGTTGTGTGTGTGAGTGGTGTGTGTGAGGTGTGTAGTGTGTGTGTGTGGTGTGTGAGTGGTGTGGACGTGGTGTGTGAGTGGTGTTAGTTGTGTGAGTGGTGTGTGAGTGGTGTGTGAGTGAGTGGTGTGTGAGTGGTGTGTGTGTGTGGTGTGTGAGTGGTGTGTGAGTGGTGTGTGTGTGGTGTGTGAGTGGTGTGTGGTGTGTGAGTGGTGTGTGCGTGGTGTGTGAGTGATGTGGTGTGTGAGTGGTGTGTGAGTGGTGTGTGAGTGGTGTGTGAGTTCTGTGTGAGTGGTGTGTGAGTGGTGGGAGTGGGGTGTGTGAGTGGTGTGTGAGTGGTGTGTGTGCGTGGTGTGTGAGTGGTGTGGTGTGAGTGGTGTGTGAGTGGTGTGTGTGAGTGGTGTGTGTGGTGTGTGAGTGGTGTGTGAGTGGTGTGTGTGGGGTGTGTGAGTGAGTGGTGTGTGGTGTGTGAGTGGTGTGTGTGAGTGGGGTGTGTGTGGTGTGTGTGGGTGTGTGGTGTGTGAGTGGTGTATGAGTGGTGTGTGAGTGGTGTGTGAGTGGTGTGTGTGAGTGGTGTGTGTGGTGTGGAGTGAGTGGTGTGTGAGTGGTGTGAGTGGTGTGTGTGAGGTGTGTATTAGTGTTGTGTGTGTGTATTAGTGTGGTGTGTGTGTGTGCTGTGTGTGTGTGTGAGTGATTACGATAGGTCCTCGCTAACAGCACTTGCCCCAACAGTCTCTTCAGGCCGTAGGGGACCCGAGTTCGATTCCCGCTCACGGCTACCAACACCAGTGACGATTATCTGAACCGGTCCTGAGCCACCCCGAGTTAGACTCGACTTCAAATGAGTGCGGGGCCTGTAGAATATGATGTTATAAATGGGCACTAAATAAAAAATAAAACACGTAAATATTAAAACACACTTGCTTAACTTGCACAGTAAAGTAATTGTATTTTTGCATTTTCTATACGGCCAGATACTACGACAAATTGCTAACCTTAAACAGACGGTCGTTCGTAAAAGTTGAAGGCGGTATAGGACTATAGTAATAGAGCAAGTGCAGAATCACTGAACCGGAATTGATAGCTTGAAAGCATTTAGCGCGGGGCCCTTGAAAGTGCGGGGCCTGTAGCTACTTCATATGTACGTAGTAGCTACTACTACACATGTAGCTACTACACGTGTAGCTACTACTACATAAGTAGCTACTACTACACATGTAGCTACTACACGTGTAGCTACTACTACATAAGTAGCTACTACTACACGTGTAGCTACCACTACATAAGTAGCTACTACTACACATGTAGCTACTACACATGTGTAGCTACTACTACATATATAGCTACTACTACACATGTAGCTACTACACATGTGTAGCTACTACTACATATGTAGCTACTACTACACATGTAGCTACTACACATGTGTAGCTACTACTACACATGTAGCTACTACACATGTAGCTACTACACATGCTACTGGGATAATCCGGCACTGGTACCTGTGTGTAGTAAACATCGCCACTGGGGAGACAAAGGCGGCCGGGCGTGGTGCTGGCCACCCACCCCCTCGTGTGATGTTCCGGCCTTCATAGGTGCTGCTCGCTAACAGCACTTGCCCCAACAGCATGTTGAGGCTACACGGGGTATCTTTGTCTTTGGGAAATACATTTATATGCGTGGCCTCAAAGTGCACCTAGCCTGGCACGGCACGGACGTGTGTGTGTGTGTGTGTACGTGGAATCTCCTTCGCACCGTACGTAGCGAACCGTGCTAATCGAAGAGGAAGAACGACAAACGGAACACAACAACAACAGTGGGGAGCGGTGGCGCAGTGGTTAGCGCAATGCACTACGAACCCGGCGAGACAGCTACAGAATGGCAGAGACACATAGACCTTCAGAGACACCTATAGGATCACGCCTATAGAATCACAGAGACCCATAGACTTACAGAGACACCAATAGGATCACACCTATAGAAACACCGAGACCCATATAATTACAGAGTCACCTATAGACTCATAGAGACCCATAGACTTCTAGAAAAACCTATAGAATCATAGAGACCCATAGACTTACAGAGACACCTATAGACTCACAGAGACCCATAGACCTTCAGAGAAACCTATAGGATCACACCTATAGAATGACATAGAGACCCATAGACTTACAGAGACACCCATAGAATCACAGAGACCCATAGACTTACAGAAACACCTATAGACTCACAGAGACCCATAGACTTACATAGACACCTATAGACTCACAGAGACCCATAGCCTTACATAGAAACCTATAGAATCATAGAGACCCATAGACCTACAGAGAAACTTACAAAATCACAGAGACCCATAGACTTACATAGACACCTATAGACTCACAGAGACCCATAGACTTACAGAGAAACCTATATAATCATAGAGACCCATAGACTTACAGAGAAACCTATAGAATCATAGAGACCCATAGACTTACAGAGAAACCTATAGAATCACAGAGACCCATAGACTTCTAGAGACACCTATAGACTCATAGAGACCCATAGACTTACAGAGACACCCATATAATTCCAGAGTTCCATAGACTTACATAGACACCCATAGAATCACAGAGACCCATAGACTCACAGAGACCCATAGACTTACATAGACACCTATAGACTCACAGAGACCCATAGACTTACATAGACACCCATAGACTCACAGAGACCCATAGACTTACAGAGACAAATATAAAATGATACGGAGACCCATAAATCATCAGTCGCGAAATGTTTGGAAACGTGACGTAGATGGGAGGGGCGGGGTGAGTTGATGGGGGGTGGGGGGGCGAGTTTGGGGGGGTGGGGGGGCGAGTTTGGGGTGTGGGGGCATCAGCCTCATTGAGCCAAATTAAGACGCACGGGAGGAATTTCAGAGTTCCGAGTGAACTCCCGCGGCTCGAGGAGACGGAGGCAGGAGACGGAGCGAGGAGACGGAGCGAGGCGCGCGAGGAATCCAAACGCGGATGTCCCTCAATCCCCGAAGTGCCAATGTTTGGTCTGCGTTAAAAATATGCAGCACACAGACAAAGGTCCCCCGTGTAGCCTCCGCACGCTGTCGGGGGCAAGTGCCGTCAGCGAGCGGCACCTATGAAGGCCGGAGGGGCACACGGAAGGGAATGGGCGGTCAGCACCACGCCCGGCCGCCTTTGTCTCCCGGACCGAGTGGATAAAATTGTAAACGTTGTGGTTTTACGCTTCAACACACCGGTGGGGACTAAAGCAGTGAACTATTTTGTCTTTTAATTTTCGATTTAAAGCTTTCGTGACTGCAGGGATTCATCTTCTTGGTTCTTTCGGTAAAGTCACGTAGAATGGAAATAATAAAATAATAAAAGTAAAACATAATAAAATACAATTCTCACGACGTTTCGGCCACAACGCAAGCAGCCGTCCTCAGGTGAAGAACAGGTCTGTCGAGAAGACAGCGTATTTTGTCTTTTATCAACATGACACTTTTTGTTTGCTGATTGGCCGTGTCGGGTGGTGGAGGGTTACGACACATTTATAAATAATAACGCGATCTCACTCACAAAAACGTTGATTATGAACGAGTGGATAATGTTTACACGCCGCACCACGTGCTCATTTTAGGCTGAGTCGACCTAGGGGAGGCACACCATACACACACGCATAGAGAGACAAAGTTGGGATGACCCTGCTGAGGCTGCGGTGCCTCAAATATTGGAAGAAGTCATCCCCTGTGAGTGGCTGGCTGAGGTGCCAGCTGTTGAGGAAGTACTGAGGGCGATCCGGAGTCTGAGACCAGGAAAGGCACCGGGCAGAGATGATCTCCCAAGCGAAATGCTGAGGGAGGGTGACGTTTGTGCACAGACTGCCCTATATGACACCATAACAACAGTCTGAACCACTGGATGGGTTCGGCAGGATTGGAAGGATGCCCTGGCGGTCCCCCCCTTTAAGAAGGGGGACCACACAGACTGTAACAACTACAGGGGCATCTCACTCCTCAGTGTGCCGGGTAAGGTCCTGGCAAGGATTATTCAATATCTCCTTGCCAGGCACGCCGAGGAGAGGCTTGCGGAGCCCCAATGAAGGTTCAGGAAAGGGTGGACCTGCACAGATGACATATTTTCTGTCCGTCTGCTACAGCAGCGGTGTAGGGATTTCTAACAATACATACATCTCTGCTTTATGGTACAGGAGGATGTGGAGCTGAGTGGACTTGCCGATGACTGGTACCAGCGGTGTCAAGATCGGCCTCTGTGGAGGAGGCTCGTGAAGGACGCTGCTACTGGGCAGTTGGAGGTAGTCGCCCTCCAACAACAACGGAGGACGGAGGAGCGACGCTCACAACAACGAGCGGAGCGCCGGGTGGCTAAAGCACAGCAAGTTGGTACAGTAGGGGGCACAGGTGGTGAATCAGCCAGTCATCTCGGTCATCTCGGTCAGTCGACCCGTGGCGCCTGGGTTTGCCCCGTGACCTCGTGCCAGCGGGCGTTCGACACTACACGTGGCCTCAACGTGCACATAGCCTGGCACAAGCGTCGTGGTGACGTTACCGCCACTTAGTGACGAATGGCGGTTGTTGTGTGTCTGTGTATGTGTGTGTGTCTGGGTGTGTCTGTATGCGTGTGTCTGTGTGTGTCTGTGTATGTCTCTGCGTGTGTGTCTGTGTGCCTGTGTGTGTCTGTGTATGCGTATGTCTGTGTGTGTCTCTGTGTGTGTGATTGTGTCTGTGTGTGTGACTGTGTATGTGTGTGTCTGTGTGTATGTCTGTGTATGTGTGTGTCTCTGTGTGTCTCTGCGTGTGTCTGTGTGCCTGTGTGTGTTTCTGTGTGTGTCTGTGTATGCGTGTGTCTGTGTGTGTGTCTGTGTATGCGTGTGTCTGTGTGTGTGTGATTGTGTACGTGTGTGTCTCTGTGTGTGTCTGTGTATGCGTGTGTCTGTGTGTGTGTCTATGTATGCGTGTGTCTGTGTGTGTGTGATTGTGTACGTGTGTGTCTCTGTGTGTGTGTGTGCGTGTGTCTGTGTGTGTGTGATTGTGTACGTGTATGTCTGTGTGTGTGTCTGTGTATGCGTGTGTCTGTGTGTGTGATTGTGTACGTGTGTGTCTGTGTGTGTGTCTGTGTATGCGTGTGTCTGTGTGTGTGTGATTGTGTACGTGTGTGTCTCTGTGTGTGTCTGTGTGTGTGTGTATGTGTGTCGGTGTGTGTGTATGTCTGTGTGTGTATGTCTGTGTGTGTATGTCTGTGTGTGTGTATGTCTGTGTGTATGTCTGTGTGTGTGTATGTCTGTGTGTGTGTCTGTGTGTGTGTGTGTATGTCTGTGTGTGTATGTCTGTGTGTGCGTGTATGTCTGTGTGTGTATGTCTGTCTGTGTGTGTGTATGTCTGTGTGTGTGTATGTTTCTGTGTGTATGTCTGTGTCTGTGTGTGTGTGTCTGTATGCGTGTGATTTTGTTTGGTGGGGAGCGGTAGAGTAGCGGTTAGCGCTACCGCGCTACGAACCCGGCAACCCGAGTTCGATTCCCGGCTCACAGCCGCCAACATCGGCGATGATCGTCTGAACCGGTCCCGGGCCTCCGCCACTGGGGAGACAAAGGCGGCCGGGCGTGGTGCTGGCCACCCACCCCCTCGTGTGCTGTTCCGGCCTTCATAGGTGCTCGCTAACAGCACTTGCCCCAAAATGTTGTTACAGGCTATACGGGGGACCTTTGTCTTTGTTTGGTGTGTGTGTGTGTCTGTGTGTAAACGCGTTATATTTGAATCTCGCCTGGATTAGCAGCACATTCCACGCGTGCACGCACGCGTCAAGAATATGAAACCTCTGTGGGTGTCCCACTCTCTCCCCGTGTCTCTCTACCGCTCTCTATGGGACCCTATGGGTGTCTCTGTGTGAGTCTCTCGCTCTCTGTGTGAGTCTCTCGCTCTCTGTGTGAGTCTGTGGCTCTCTGTGTGAGTCTGTGGCTCTCTGTATCAGTCTATGGCTCTCTGTGTAAGTATGTGGCTCTCTGTGTAAGTATGTGGCTCTCTGTGTAAATCTATGGCTCTCTGTGTGAGTCTATGGCTCTGTGTGAGTCTGTGGCTCTCTGTGTGAGTGTGTGGCTCTCTGATTGAGTCTGTGGCTCTCTGCTGTGAGAGTATGTGGCTCTCTGTGTGAGTATATGGCTCTCTGTGTGAGTCTGTGGCTCTCTGTGTAAGTCTGTGGCTCTCTGTGTGAGTCTATGGCTCTCTGTATAAGCCTGTGGCTCTCTGTGTGAGTCTATGAGTGTCTGTGTGAGTCTATGGCTCTCTGTGTGAGTCTGTGGCTCTCTGTGTGAGTCTATGGCTCTCTGTGTGAGTCTGTGGCTCTCTGTGTGAGTCTGTGGCTCTCTGTGTGAGTCTGTGGCTCTCTGTGTGAGTCTGCGGCTCTCTGTGGAACCCAGCTCCTCTGCCTCTGAGCCACCGATCATGAGCCGTCCAGTTAAACGTCCAGTGACTTTTGAATCACTCTGTACAATAACCCTATTCCTGACTTTTAGGCCACGCTGTATAATAACCATATCTACCTTTAATTATCGGTACACCCTGTATTTATAAACACATGATGTTTATCACGAATCAAAACACTGCATCGTAACCACCAGCATCACGCGGACCAGGAGCTCCTCAACTGTAGAGCACTGAGTTCAAATCCTGGTTGGGGTAGATGGAGGTTGGCTCAGCCCATCATCATCACCATCAGCAATCTAGCGTCGTTAAAATGATACCACTTTGTGGCAAAAGTCAAAATGTCCTGTCCTTTTGGAGAGACTTGCGCCCCGTGGAATTGTTGACCGTTGTTGTTGACCTCCCCTCCAAGTGGTACCTATTTTATCAACCCCGAAGAAATGATGATGATGATGATGATGATGGGCTGAGTCAACCCCACGCCTCCCAAACCAGAATTTGAACTCGAAAAAGAGAGGAAAAAAACGGTGCAATAACAAGAGGATTATTAGACATTGGCATACCTTGTAATCTAGTGGTAGTGCCTTACGCCGAAAATCCCATGTCTCCCCAAGCCGGCTCTATACCAGCAGCAGCGTGCCGGTAATAATCGAGTGAGTGAGAAATCAAGTTCTGGCTTCAGGATTTTAATGTCATCGAGACGTGGGAGTGAGGGGGGGGGGGAGTGTGTGGACATGGAAGAGTGGAGAGAGAGGGAGGGGGGAGAGAGATGGAGTCACTTCCGCGGATGTTTAAAGAACCCACACCTCTGGGTGTCTCGACTCGTTATCTTTCGACAGCTCCGCGTGCCCCTGGGACTCACAGAGCCAAGCAAAGCCGCCTCCACCACCACCCCCTCCCTCCCTCCCCTTGCCACACGTCACATTGGGGAGGGTGGAGGAACTTCCGCGGATGTTTGACGGACAAACACCTCTGGCTCGACTCGTTATCGCCCGACGGCCCCGTGAGTCACGTGCCCTGGGTCCATACAGAGCCAGGCAAGGCAGACGCCCGTACCCCCTACCCCATCACCTACCACCAACATATTGCGGTGTGGAGGAATCTTCTTGGTTCTTTCGGTAAAGTCACGTAGAAGGGAAATAATAAAATAATAAAAAATACAACTTAATAAAATAATTCTCACGACGAGGGGGAAGAGCGCCTTGACAAAATAATTCCCCCTCCAACCCAGCTTAAATATACGCTCCAAGCCTGGGGTGTTTCATTCAGACGCTGTCTTCCCGACAGACCTGTTCTTCACCTGAGGACGGCTGCTTGCATTGCGGCCGAAACGTCGTGAGAATTGTATTTTATTATGTTTTATTTTCATTATTGTATTATTTCCCTTCTACGTGATGACTTTACCGAAAGAACCAAGAAGATAAATCCCTGCAGTCACGAAAGCTTTAAATCGAAATTTTATGAAGTTTTATTTTTATTATTTTATAAAGTTTTATTTTTATTATTTTATAAAGTTTTATTTTCATTATTTTACAAAGTTTTATTTTTTATTATTTTATTATGTTTTATTTTGATTATTTTATTATGTTTCATTTTATTATTTTATAAGTTAAATTTTTATTATTTTATTATGTTTTATTTTCATTATTTTATTACTTCCCTTCTACCTGATGACTTTACCAAAAGAACCAAGAAGATGAATCCCTGCAGTCACGAAAGCTTTAAATCGAAATTGTATTAAGTTTTATTTTTATTATTTTATAAAGTTTTATTTTTAGTATTTTATAAAGTTTTATTTTTATTATTTTATTATGTTTTATTTTTATTATTTTATACGTTTTATTTTTATTATTTTATTTTGTTTTATTTTTATTATTTTATTACTTCCCTTCTACGTGATGACTTTACCGAAAGAACCAAGAAGATGAATCCCTGCAGTCACGAAAGCTTTAAATCGGTGTGGTGGAACTTCCGCGGATGTTTGACGGACAGACACCTCGAGGTGTCATTACGCGTTATCGCTCCGTGAGTCACGTGCCCTGGGTCCCCACAGAGCCAATCAACGCTCCCCTCCCCGCTCACCCAGCCCCCACCCACCCACCCACCACACGTGACCTTCATTGTTCACGCCCCCTGCATTGTTTCCAGATGTTCTGTGTCCAACCAGGGGCCTCGTTACCGAGCGGACGATGTCTGGCAACTCGCCCTGTACTGGGTTAGCTGTGTCAGGCTATGTGGGTCTCTATGCGAGTCTATGGGACTCTATGTGAGTCTGTGGGTCTCTGTGTGAGTCTATGGGTCTCTGTGTGAGTCTGTGGGTCTCTGTGTGAGTCTATGGGTCTCTATGTGAGTCTATGGGTCTCTGTGTGAGTCTATGGGTCTCTGTGTGAGTCTATGAGTCTCTGTGTGAGTCTATGGATCTCTGTGAATATATTGGTCTCTGTGTGAGTCTATGTCGGGCCTTCCATGCATCTCTCGGCCTTCACGGCCACCGTTTTGCCCTCCCGATATTCTTGGCAACCGTGGACCCCCTCCATCATGGCGTGACGTGAACCAAACATGGAACACCTGACGCAGATTTGGGGCAATTCGCTGTTGGCGAGTGGCAGCGCCTATGAAGGCCGGCACGGCACACGAGGGGGTGGGTGGCCAGCACCACGCCCGACCGCCTTTGTCTCCCCAGTGGCGATGTTTACTACACGCCGCACCAGGTACTCATTTGAGGCCGAGTCAACCTAGGGGATGCCCAAAACCGGTCCAGATAATCGTCACCGGTGTTGGCCGTGAGCGGGAATCGAACTCGGGTCGCCGGGTTCGTAGCGCAGCATTGCGCTGACCGCTACACCACCGCTCCCACACACATGCACAGAGACACACGCAGAGAGACACACACAGAGACACACACAGAGAGACATACAGAGATACACACAGAGACACACACAGATATACACACAGAGACACACACAGAGACACACACAGACAGACAACAACAACAACAACAACCGCCATTCGCCACTAAGTGGCGGTGACGTCACCACGATGCTTGTGCCAGGCCAAGTGCACCTTGAGGCCACGTGAAGTGTCGAAAGCCCGCTGGCAGGAGGTCACGGGGCAGACCCAGCAGGTGCCACGGGTCGACTGACCGAGATGACCGAGATGACTGGCTGATGCACCACCTGTGCCCCCTACTGTGCCAACTTGCTGTGCTTTAGCCACCCGGCGCTCCGCTCGTTGTTGTGAGCGTCGCTCCTCCGCCGTCCGTTGTTGTTGGAGGGCGACTGCCTCCAACTGCCCAGTAGCGTCCTTCACGAGCCTCCTCCACTGAGGCCGATCTTGACACCGCTGGTACCAGTCATCGGCAAGTCCACTCAGCTCCACGTCCTCCTGTACCACATCACTCCATCTCTTCTCCAGCCCGTGCCGCGCCCGTCTAGCCCCCTCGATCCGGTCGAACAAAAGCTGTTTAGGCATGCGGTGGCTGGGCATGCGGGCTACATGACCCAGCCAACGCAGCCTTGCCTGCCGGAGGAGCTCACTGATGGGACTTTGCCCAGATCTTTCAAGGATTTGTGAGCTCCTCACACAATCCAGCCTGGTTAAACCCAGGATGGATCGTAGGCAGGCCAGCCTAAATGTTTCCAACCGGCGAAGATGCTCCACCAGGGGGGTCCACAGACAGACACACACAGAGAGACACACACAGAGACACACGCACAGAGAGACACACACAGAGACACACGAACAGAGACACACACACAGAGAGACACACACCGAGACACACGCACAGAGACACACACTCAGAGACACACACAGAGACACACACACACACAGAGACACACATACACACACACAGAGACACACACAGAGAAACACACACAGAGACACACAGACATACACACACAGACACACACACAGAGACACACACAGAGACACACACAGAGACACACACACACACAGAGACACACACAGAGAGACAGACACACACACACACAGAGACACACACGGACACACACAGAGACACACACAGAGACACAGACACACACAGACACACACACAGAGACACACACAGACACACACACAGAGATACACACAGAGACACACAGAGACACACACAGAGACACACAGACACACACACACAGACACACACAGAGACACACACACACACAGAGACACACACAGAGAGACAGACACACACACAGAGACACTCACAAAGACACACACAGAGACACACAGACACACACAGACAGACACAGACAGAGACACACACAGAGACACACACACACGCTCGCACTCTGTCATTAATGTGCTCACTCTGGGCGCACATTGCTGAGGCTATTCTCAGCGCGGTTAAAATTAAAACGCCTTATCTCAATCAGCCCCACAGCGGCGCACGGCTGCGCCGATTTCTTTCGGGAGGCATGGGGAGGCCGCGACGCGACGTTTCGGGATTCTACCGGGCGCGGCAGGGATGGTAAGGGTACGCGCGCGCGTGCGTGCGTGCGTGTGCACCTAGCCTGGCACCCCGCTGTGGTGGTGGTGGTGGTGATGATGATGGTGCTGCTTAGTAGGTGTGTGGTGTCGTTTGCTGTGGGGTTATAATGCATGGCAGGGAGGGGGAGCGGTGGTGCTGCGGTTAGCGCGCTCGCTCTCTCTCTCTCGGCCCGAGTTCGATTCCGTCTCGGGGCGAGGTTGAAAAACGACGACTCCCCTAGGTCGGTTCAGCCTCAACATGTCACGTGGCCTGGAGCGGTGATTAAATATGATGATATTCAGTACGGGGAGAGACAAAGACTGCCATAGCTGCTGCTACTGCTGCTACTCGCTAACAGCACTTGCCCCAACGGTCCGTCAATGCTACACGGGGGATCTTTGTCTTTCGTCTGCGTCTAATCTCCGTCAACCCATGGCACCACCTGGGTCTGTCCCGTGACCTCCTCCTGCCAACATCATCAGCAGCAGCATCTGCAGCAGCGGCATCGAGTGAGCAGCTTCCACACTTCACGCCACGGCCTCAAAGTGCACCTAGCCTGGCACGAGCGCCGTGGGAATGTCACCGCCATTGATTGGCTGAATGGCGGTCGTTGTTGTTGTTGTTATAGAGGTGTGTACAGGTGTGTATAGGTGTGCACAGGTGTGTGTGTGTGCACAGGTGTGTGTGTGTGCACAGGTGTGTGTGTGTATGTGCTTGCCGAGTGGACTTGCCGATGACTGGTACCAGCGGTGTCTGTCTGTTATAGAGGTGTGTACAGGTGTGCACAGGTGTGTGTGTGCACAGGTGTGTGTGTGTATGTGCTTGCCGAGTGGACTTGCCGATGACTGGTACCAGCGGTGTCAAGATCGGCCTCTGTGGAGGAGGCTCGTGAAGGACGCTACTGGGCAGTTGGAGGCAGTCGCCCTCCAACAACAACGGAGGGCGGAGGAGCGACGCTCACAACAACGAGCGGAGCGCCGGGTGGCTAAAGCGCAGCAAGTCGGTACAGTAGGGGGCACAGGTGGTGCATCAGCCAGTCATCTCGGTCATCTCGGTCAGTCGACCCGTGGCACCTGGGTCTGCCCCGTAACCTCCTGCCAGCGGGCCTTCGACACTTCACGTGGCCTCAAGGTGCACTTGGCCTGGCACAAGCGTCGTGGTGACGTCACCGCCACTTAGTGGCGAATAGCGGTTGTTGTTGTTGTTGTGTCTGAATGTATGTGTGTGCACAGGTGTGTGTGTGCTACCCCTACTACTACCCCTGTGGGGAGCGGTGGGGTAGTGGTTAGCGCTACACTGCGCTTTGAACCTGGCCACCCGGGTTCGATTCCCGCTCACGGCCAGACACCAATGGCGATTATCTGAACCGGGCCTGGGCCTCCCCTAGGTCGACTCAGCATCAAATGAGTACCTGGTGAGATGTGTAAACATCGCCACTGGGGAGACAAAGGCGGCTGGGCGTGGTGCTGGTCACCCACCCCCTCGTGTGCCGTGCCGGCCTTCATAGGTGCTACTCGCTAACAGCACTTGCCCCTACAGTCTGTTAAGGCTACACGGGGGATCTTTGTTCTTTGTTTCATATTGGGTGACGATGTCACGGGGAGCGGTGGCGCAGCGGTTAGCGCACCGCTCCACCCGAGTTCGATTCCCGCTCACGGCTAATAGCAGTGTCAGCGAATGTTCGAACCGTTCCATGGGCGTCCTCCCCTAGGTCGACTCAGCCATAAAGTGAGTACCTTGTGCGGTGTCTAAAATAAGATTTATATAATCGGTCACGTTTTGGGCAATGACCATGCTTAAGAATCACCTATTTTATACTTAAATACTGTGTAGGATAGGTGTAAGCCGATGGGTCTCGGTGATTCTGTAGGTGTCTCTGTAAGTCTATGGGTCTCTGTGATTCTATAGGTGTCTCTGTAAGTCTATGGGTCTCTGTGATTCTATGGGTGTCTCTGTAAGTCTATGGGTCTCTGTGATTCTATGGGTGTCTCTGTAAGTCTATGGGTCTCTGTGATTCTGTGGGTGTCTATGGGTCTCGCTACCTCTACAACTACTGCTATCACTAACCCTATCGCTACCCCTATCACCACCCCTATCACTATCACTACCCCTATCACTACCCCTACCACTACCCCTGTCACTACCCCTACCGCTACCCCTATCACTACCCCTATCACTACCCCTACCGCTACCCCTATCACTACCCCTATCACTACCCCTATCACTACCCCTATCACTACCCCTACCGCTACCCCTATCACTACCCCTATCGCTACCCCTACTGCTACCCCTACCACTACCCCTATCACTACCCCTATCACTACCCCCGTCACTACCCCCGTCACTACCCCTGTCACTACCCCTATCACTACCCCCATCACTACCACTATCACTACCCCTGTCACTACCCCTGTCACTACCCCTGTCACTACCCCTATCACTACCCCTATCACGACCCCTATCACTACCCCTATCACTACGCCTATCACTACCCCTGTCACTACCCCTGTCACTACCCCTGTCGCTACCCCTGTCACTACCCCTGTCACTACCCCTACCACTACCCCTGTCACTACCCCTGTCACTACCCCTGTCACTACCCCTACCACTACCCCTACCACTACCCCTGTCACTACCCCTGTCACTACCCCTGTCACTACCCCTGTCACTACCCCTGTCGCTACCCCTGTCACTACCCCTGTCACTACCCCTACCACTACCCCTGTCACTACCCCTGTCACTACCCCTGTCACTACCCCCTGTCACTACCCCTGTCACTACCCCTACCACTACCCCTACCACTACCCCTGTCACTACCCCTGTCATACCCCTGTCACTACCCCTACCACTACCCCTACCACTACCCCTGTCACTACCCCTGTCACTACCCCTGTCACTACCCCTACCACTACCCCTACCACTACCCCTGTCACTACCCCTGTCACTACCCCTATCACTACCCCTATCACGACCCCTATCACTACCCCTATCACTACGCCTATCACTACCCCTGTCACTACCCCTGTCACTACCCCTGTCACTACCCCTGTCGCTACCCCTGTCACTACCCCTGTCACTACCCCTACCACTACCCCTGTCACTACCCCTGTCACTACCCCTGTCACTACCCCTACCACTACCCCTGTCACTACCCCTGTCACTACCCCTGTCACTACCCCTGTCACTACCCCTGTCGCTACCCCTGTCACTACCCCTGTCACTACCCCTACCACTACCCCTGTCACTACCCCTGTCACTACCCCTGTCACTACCCCTGTCACTACCCCTGTCACTACCCCTACCACTACCCCTACCACTACCCCTGTCACTACCCCTGTCACTACCCCTGTCACTACCCCTACCACTACCCCTACCACTACCCCTGTCACTACCCCTGTCACTACCCCTACCACTACCCCTACCACTACCCCTGTCACTACCCCTGTCACTACCCCTGTCACTACCCCTGTCACTACCCCTACCACTACCCCTACCACTACCCCTGTCACTACCCCTGTCACTACCCCTGTCACTACCCCTACCACTACCCCTACCACTACCCCTGTCACTACCCCTGTCACTACCCCTATCACTACCCCTATCACGACCCCTATCACTACCCCTATCACTAACGCCTATCACTACCCCTGTCACGACCCCTGTCACTACCCCTGTCACTACCCCTGTCGCTACCCCTGTCACTACCCCTGTCACTACCCTACCACTACCCCTGTCACTACCCCTGTCACTACCCTGTCACTACCCCTACCACTACCCTTACCACTACCCCTGTCCTACCCCTGTCACTACCCCTGTCACTACCCCTGTCACTACCCCTGTCGCTACCCCTGTCCACTACCCTGTCACTACCCCTACCACTACCCCTGTCACTACCCCTGTCACTACCCCTGTCACTACCCCTGTCACTACCCCTACCACTACCCCTACCACTACCCCTGTCACTACCCCTGTCACTACCCCTGTCACTACCCCTACCACTACCCCTACCACTACCCCTGTCACTACCCTGTCACTACCCTGTCACTACCCCTACCACTACCCCTACCACTACCCCTGTCACTACCCCTGTCAGCTCCCCCTGTCACTACCCCTGTCACTACCCCTACCACTACCCCTACCACTACCCCTGTCACTACCCCTGTCACCACTACCCCTACCACTACCCCTGTCACTACCCCTGTCACTACCCCTGTCACTACCCCTACCACTACCCCTACCACTACCCCTGTCACTACCCTGTCACTACCCCTGTCACTACCCCTACCACTACCCTACCACTACCCTGTCACTACCCTGTCACTACCCCTGTCACTACCCCTGTCGCTACCCCTGTCACACCCCTGTCACTACCCTACCACTACCCCTGTCACTACCCCTGTCACTACCCCTGTCACTACCCCTACCACTACCCCTACCACTACCCTGTCACTACCCCTGTCACTACCCCTGTCACTACCCCTGTCACTACCCCTGTCGCTACCCCTGTCACTACCCCTGTCACTACCCCTACCACTACCCCTGTCACTACCCCTGTCACTACCCCTGTCACTACCCCTGTACTACCCCTGTCACTACCCCTACCACTACCCCTACCACTACCCCTGTCACTACCCCTGTCACTACCCCTGTCACTACCCCTACCACCACTACCCCTACCACTACCCTGTCACTACCCCTGTCACTACCCCTGTCACTACCCCTACCACTACCCCTACCACTACCCCTGTCACTACCCTGTCACTACCCCTGTCACTACCCCTGTCACTACCCCTACCACTACCCCTACCACTACCCCTGTCACTACCCCTGTCACTACCCCTGTCACTACCCCTACCACTACCCCTACCACTACCCCTGTCACTACCCCTGTCACTACCCCTGTCACTACCCCTACCACTACCCCTACCACTACCCCTGTCACTACCCCTGTCACTACCCCTGTCACTACCCCTGTCACTACCCCTACCACTACCCCTACCACTACCCCTGTCACTACCCCTGTCACTACCCCTGTCACTACCCCTACCACTACCCCTACCACTACCCCTGTCACTACCCCTGTCACTACCCTACTACACATGGAAACGACTGCGTGGACGGGCAATGTGATGAGCGTTCGTTTTGGTGAATTCATTTTCGAACACCCTGTGCTACTGCTATAGTCACCAGGTCGACTAACATTGCCCATAGACTAACACTGCCCATAGACTAACATTGCCCATAGACTAACATTGCCCATAGACTAACATTGCCCATAGACTAACATTGCCCATAGACTAACATTGCCCATAGACTAACATTGCCCATAGACTAACACTGCCCATAGACTAGCATTGCCCATAGACTAACACTGCCCATAGACTAACACTGCCCATAGACTAACATTGCCCATAGACTAGCATTGCCCATAGACTAACACTGCCCATAGACTAACATTGCCCATAGACTAGCATTGCCCATAGACTAACATTGCCCATAGACTAACATTGCCCATAGACTAACATTGCCCATAGACTAGCATTGCCCATAGACTAACACTGCCCATAGACTAACATTGCCCATAGACTAGCATTGCCCAAGACTAACATTGCCCATAGACTAACATTGCCCATAGACTACATGCATAGCTAACATTGCCCATAGACTAACATTGCCCATAGACTAACATTGCCCATAGACTAACATTGCCATAGACTAACATTGCCCATAGACAGTTAACATTGCCCTACTACATTGCCATAGACTAACACTGCCCATAGACTAACACTGCCCATAGACTAACATTGCCCATAGACTAACACTGCCCATAGACTAACATTGCCCATAGACTAACACTGCCCATAGACTAACATTGCCCATAGACTAGCATTGCCCATAGACTAACATTACCCATAGACTAACACTGCCCATAGACTAACATTGCCCATAGACTAACATTGCCCATAGACTAACATTGCCCATAGACTAACATTGCCCATAGACTAACATTGCCCATAGACTAACACTGCCCATAGACTAACACTGCCCATAGACTAACATTGCCCATAGACTAACACTGCCCATAGACTAACATTGCCCATAGACTAACACTGCCCATAGACTAACACTGCCCATAGACTAACACTGCCCATAAACTAACATTACCCATAGACTAACATTGCCCATAGACTAACACTGCCCATAGACTAACATTGCCCATAGACTAACATTGCCCATAGACTAACATTGCCCATAGACTAACATTGCCCATAGACTAACATTGCCCATAGACTAACATTGCCAAGAGGCTTACATCACTCACTCACCGTCTCACTCACCATCTCACTCATTCACTCACTCACTCACCCATGCACTCACTCACCATCTCACTCACCATCTCACTCATTCACCCACTCACTCACCATCTCACTCATCCACCCACTCACTCACCATCTCACTCATTCACTCACCCACTCACTCACCATCTCACTCATTCACTCACTCACTCATCCACCCACTCACTCACCCATTCATTCACCCACTCACTCACCATCTCACTCACTCATTCACTCACTCACTCACCATCTCACTCACCATCTCACTCATTCACCCACTCACCATCTCACTCATTCACTCACTCATTCACCCACTCACCATCTCACTCATTCACCCACTCACTCACTCACCATCTCACTCATCCACCCACTCACTCACCATCTCACTCATTCACTCATTCACCCACTCACCATCTCACTCATTCACTCACTCACTCACCCACCCACCCACTCACTCACCCACTCATTCACCCACTCACTCACCATCTCACTCACTCATTCACTCACTCACTCACCATCTCATTCACATCTCACTCATTCACCCACTCACTCACCCACTCACTCACCGTCTCACTCACTCGTGGCCACGGCACTCCTATCGCGGTCTCTCGACTTCTCACCAGGATCAGGGTTACACAAACGTCAACCTCAACACTTGGGAACTCCTCGCCAGAGGTGATTTGACTCCACCCTCCTCCCCCCCACAATTTCGTCCCGTGCCCCCTCTTGGTTTAGCCCGCGACCCCTGCCCACCTGGGCAAGTGGTCGAGTCCGATGCTGCTATGAGATCACGCTGTCCATCACAGGGGCTCACTCTGCTCTTCCCTTCTCGAGGTAGGTACACCAGGATCAGCATCAACATCATCAGCAGCATCAACATCATCAGCAGCAGCAACATCATCAGGAAACTCATCATCAGCATCATCAGCATCAGCATCAACATCATCATCAGCATCATCAACATCATCATCAGCATCATCAACATCATCAACATCATCAGCATCATCAACATCATCAGCAGCAACATCATCAGGAAACTCATCATCAGCATCATCAACATCATCATCAGCAGCATCAACATCATCAGCAGCAACATCATCAGGAAACTCATCATCAGCATCATCAACATCATCATCAGCATCATCATCAGCAGCAGCATCAACATCATAATCAACATCATCAGCATCATCATCAGCATCATCATCATCAGCATCATCAACATCATCATCATCAGCAGCATCATCAACATCAGCAGCATCTGTATCGTCGCCATCAGTACCTATAACATGATCATGCTCAGCAACATTAGGATCAGCAACATCAGTATCACCAGCAGCATTATCAATATGATTATCGCCAGTGGTAGCATAAGTGTCATCAGCAGCAGTAGCATCATCAGCAGCATGATCAGCAGCAGTAGTGTCATCAGCATCAGCATCATCGTTCACGTGGATATCATCAGCAACACCACCAATAGCATCGCCACCATCAGCAGCATCATTCGTAAGATTATCATCAGCACCAGCAACACTTTCAGCCCCATCAATATCAGCATTACTTCTACCATCGGCATTAACAATAGTATCATCATCAAATTCATCATCACCAGCACCACCAATACCATCAGCACAATCATCAGTATTATTTCCAATAATACCACCACCACCATCACTACCAACAGTGGCACCAATACCATCATCACCATCACCGAGATGATCATCATCACCACCATCAACCATGGCCACCAACACCATCACCTCCACTCATATCGTCAGCAGCAGCAGCATCATCACTACCAACAGTATCATCATCACAATCATCATCATTATTACCACCACCAATATCATCAGCATAATGACCACCAATATCATCATTACCAACATCATTATCATCGATATCATAATTACCAATATCATCACCATCTCCAGGATCATAATCAACATAAGTGTGTGTCAATGTGTGACAGATGACACTGGTCAACACACTTTTTCTGGCATAAGGTATTCCAACGGTTGTAAGGTAATTTTGGGGTGCTGATTCCAAATCTGGCAGCAGTTTTTGTCTATCACATCAGGTTTTTGAGATATCAAATATTGCATTTTCAATAAAAACTGCAGAGGAAAAATATTAAATAAATGTGGATATCTACATAAAATTATATTACAAACACACTATCCTAAAAATACAGCACCATGTTTTAACACTAAAGCAGTCACTGACTCGCAACAACTTGCAATCATAAGTGACAGAGTTAATTTCGGGTAAAATCAATGAAAATGGGGTATGCCGATAGCATAAAAAATTAACCCGTAAAAACTAAGTTTTTCACTATAAATCCTTTATATGCGTGGCATCGGTTTTATTTTATTATTCATTTCTGTTTCTCTTGAGTAAGAGTTTCATTTTTATCACATTGGTATTTTAAATTAAATATAAGGAAAGTCGTATATAAGGATTATAAGGTTTTCAGTTTTTGTATAATTGTTTATATTGTACATTTTTGTTGTTTTCTTGAATAATTTTCTGTGTTCAGGAAAAATATATGATTGTGTTAGTGAAATTTTTTTTTCCTAAAAAGTGTAAAATTTTAGAAAAAATTTTCACGAAAATAAATTGTCACGCACAACGAGTCTGTGTGCAAAATGTCAGCTCGATTGGATCACGGGAAGTGGGTTTAAAAACGATAGAAAGATTTGCACGGTCGTAAGCGCGCAAGCAAGTGAACTTAATATAAAGGATTCAATGGGCCACAACCCAGCCCACATTGGTCTTTGAAACGGGCGGCTAGAGTCCTCTCGTCCTCTGGCTTGAGATGGCTTCCACCTATGGGTCAGATGATTGCCTGCCACCATTAAGCAATTGGTAATTAAATATAATTATTTTTTTCCTAAAAAGTGGAAAATTTTGGAAATTTTTTTTTTTTCACGAAAAAACATTGTCACGCACAACGAGTCTGTGTGCAAAATGTCAGCTCGATTGGATCACGGGAAGTGGGTTAAAAAACGACCGAAACATTTGCACGGTCGTAAGCGCGCAAGCAAGCAAGCAAGTGAACTTAATATAAAGGATTTAAAAATGAGATGTGATAGAGCAAATCTGAGATCAGATTTGGAATCAGCACCCTGAAATTAGTCTAGAACAGCTGCAAAAGTCCAGGCCAGAATTTTTTTTTTGTTGACCTGTTATCTGAATCGGACCTGGCCCTCCCCTAGGCCGACTCTGCCTCAAATGAGTACCTGGTGAGGATGTCCTCTGGCTCCCACGTTGTTGAACATGTTTTTACCACGTAGTTCCATCTTGTACATCAGATAACATGGGAGGCTGATCGATGCCCGGGTGTGGTCAAGCGACGGCTCTCTATTGGTCAACCATGTTACGTGTCCATAATATAGATTTTTTTTTGGGTAAAATCATTTAAATATAAATGTGTCGTTAAATCCGCCACCACCCGACACAGCCAATTAATAATGTTTGTCGCGTAAACAGAACGTGACAATTCGTTACTGGTACAGCACTAACCGCTTGTGTGTTGGAGAGCAAATCCACAACATTCACAATCTGAGTACGACGTTTCCCCAGTAATTACAACCAGCTTCATCAGGCGGCAGCCAGATTCGTGGAGAAATCCTCCTGTTTCGTTCAACAAATAGAGGGATAGATGTCATGACGTGAGGGAGGGGGGATTAATGAATGCATCTAAATTACAAAGGGGCATTTATATGGCCATTACCGATTGGGTTATTTTATGGTAATCAACGTACGTCATGCATGCACATTGTTCACGTACCTGCTATTGTCTCTTCACAGGTAATCCCCAGTGACGTAGCTTCTAAGTTACTCCAACAATGTACTACGGTATTTTAATAGTTTAAATTACCTGGACAGTTTCAACGCTCGTGTTATTTCATTTGGTTTGGGCATTCAGTGCCCTGTTTATTTGTGCATCATTGTAGCGCTTCTTTAACATGTTTAATTTCACTTCTCATACTATCACCATCTGACACTTTCTTAGCCCGATGTATGATCATCCTGATGAGAGAGGATTTCTATGTATGCTGATGATCTGGTGATTGCTGCTCACTCAGAGGAGGAGTTGGAGACACTGCTGCTGAACCTGGAGCGCGCTACTAAGAGGTGGGGTCTTACCATCAGCGCCACCAAACTAAGCACCTGCCTGGGTATGTTGTGCCATCAGACACTCCACCCCCTCAACTCCCCCATGAGTGATGGGGCAGTTGTGGAGAGAGTGGAGAGGTTCCTTACCTGGGCAAGTGTGATTAAAACCAGTTCAGATTTGGTAGGAGAGGCCTCACTCCGAATCAGTCGAGTGGCATTATCTTTTTATCAGCTAAGTAACGCTGTGTGGAAGCTACCTGGTCTGTCACTCCACACGAAGCTTCAGGTCTTTTTGGGCATGGTCATGCCCTCCCTTCTCTACACTTTGGAAAGTGGACCCCTATAATGGAACATATTTGCCGGTTAGAAACATTTAGGCTGGCCAGACACACACAAACATACACTCAGACACACACACATACACACATACAATCACACACAACAACAAAGACAAAGATCCCCCATATAGCCTGTAGGGGCAAGTGCTGTTAGCGAGCACCTATAAAGACCGGAACGGCACACGAGGGGTTGGGTGGCCAGCATCACGTCCGACCGCCTTTGTCTCCCTAGTGACGATGTTTACACACTGCACCAGGTACTCATTTGAGACTGAGTCGACCTAGGGGAAGCCCAGGACCGGTTCAGATAATCGTCATTGGTGTTGGCCGTGAATGGGAATCGAACCCGGGTCGCCGGGTTCATAGCGCAACGTAGCGCTGACCGCTACATCACCGCTCCCACCTAGACAAAGATCCCCCGTGTAGCCTTAACAGACTGTTGGGGCAAGTGCTGTTAGCGAGCACCTATGGAGGCCGGAACGGTACACGAGGGTGTGGGTGGCCAGCACCACGCCCGGCCGACTTTGTCTCCCCAGTGACGATGTTTACACACCGCACCAGCTACTCATTTAAGGCTGAGTCGACCTAGGGGAGGCCCGGGACCGGTTGAGATAATCGTTATTGGTTTTGGCAGTGAATGGGAATCGAACTCGGGTCGCCGGGTTCATAGCGCAGCACGCTAACCGCTACACCACCGCTCCCCCCTAGACATACACACAGACATACACACGCACAGACACACAGACACACGCACAGACACACAGACATACACACAGACACACAGACACACAGACACACACACACATACACACAGACACACACACAGACACACACGCACAGACATACACACAGACACACACACAGACACACAGACATACACACAGACACACACACAGACAGACACACACACATACAGACACACAGACACACACACACAGACATACACACAGACACACACACACACAGACGAGACCAACACTCCGGGCCAGGGCATGGCTGAGGTCACGCCGCTCGCAGTCTGGGGGGTGGGGGGGGTGCCCCGTGGATTAGTGAACGCGCCGCGCCGATGAATGGGGGCCCTCGGTTGAACGCGGCGCCTAAACCCGCGACTCCCGACTCCGGTAATCTCCGCCGCTCCTAAAACAACCGCGCGCTCAGCGATTCGCGGCTACGGGACTATCCACTCCCCCCCAGCCTCCCGCGATTGATTCCGTCTGAATGAACCCACCGAGTGCCAGCCGCCGCCACCGCTCGCAACTTGCCCTGCGTGTCGCGACTCGGCTTTAGCTTTTAGTCCCGTCGAGCGCAGTCCGTCTGTCTGTGACGTGGCGGGGATCAGTGCACGCTGGTCTGGGCTTTCCGTCTCGCAAGAGTTGATCTGATGATGATGATGATGGAGTGAGAGTGCCGTGGTTGTGAAGTTGTGTCGATGTTAGAGAGAGAAACCCAGGTGCCCATACCCACCATCACTCACTCATTCATCCATCCATACACTCACCCACACACTCACGCTCCACTTACTAGTCCATTCACACACCCACTTGCCCTCGCACTCACCTACACACTCACCCTTACACTCACTCATCCATCCACACTCTCACTCACACACTCACGCACCCACTCACTCGCCCATCCACACACCCACTTGCCCTCCCACCCATAGACTCACTCACCTACGCACTCACCCTTACACTCATTCAACCATCCACACTCTCACTCACACACTCACGCACCCACCCACCCATCCCTACACTCACTCATCAATCCACACATCGGAAGTCCCTCGGGATTCAAAGATGACGCCCATCAGGTTAAGTGGTGGCTCTTGAGGTTGCTGAGGTGCCCAATTCTGAATCCGCAAATCTGTGGGCATCGAGGGCGTCACGTGGCGCTCCCAGATGGAAGTGGAAATCCGCAGTGCCGGGTCTGCTTCCTTTTCTTCTTCTTCTTGGTTCTTTCGGTAAAGTCACGTAGAAGGAAAATAATAAAATAATAAAAATAAAAGCATCATAAAATAACTCTCACGACGTTTCGGCCACAACGCAAGCAGCCGTCTTCAGGTGGAGAACAGGTCTGTCGAGAAGACAGAGTCTGAATGGCACGCCCCAGGCTTGGAGCGACTATTTATGCTGGGATGGAGGGGCGAAGAGCGTCTTGACAAAATAATTTGCATATCGCTCACTCATCCATCCACACTCTCACTCACACACTCACGCACCCACTCACTCGCCCATCCACACAACCACTTGCCCTCCCACCCACGCGCTGTTAGGAATGAGCCTTATTGGCGGCGATCCGCTTCGGCATCGAGACGTCGGGTCTCCAAGTGGGGCCGCGGGCCTGGTGGATCCAGCATCGCCACCCCAAGCCGATCGGCAAACCTGCTGCGTTGCTCAGTCTCGAAGGTTGATTTGTCGGCGCTCTAGGGAGGACTCGAGGGTATCCTTGAACCGCTTCCTTTGTCCCTCCCCCAGAGGTCGCAAACGGGTTTTGATTCCTTACCCGTACCCGTACTCGGCCGCACCAGGGTCGCAAACGGGTATTCGTACCCGTACCCTACCCGATACCCGGCTACCCGTTACTGGCCAGGAGTTAACATCTCGGCCACCGCTGCGCCCTCCTATCTAGGTCATAGCGGTAGTGAGAGTAGGAAGCGGTGATTAGGGCAGTGGCATCTGTCCCTATGTGACACAAGGTGACTCAGCACCTGGGCCTGCGGGCGGGCGTTCATCTGCCAGTAGTGGGAGGGGGGTGATTGCTGCCGTGTGTGTGATCCAAGTCGATTGATTCGCGATTCATTTTCAAATTTGGACCCCGAGTCTATATGGGTGTCCGTATACGTATTTGCATCTTTCCATCCAACCGGTTATCTCCATCTCACCATCCAACCATCTATTCATCCGTTCATTCATCCATCGATCAATCCATCCATCACTCAAACCATTCAACCAACCATCTATCCGTCCATCCATCCACCATTCCATCCATCACCTCATCTATCCAGACAACAATCTATCTTTCCCTTAATCCATCACTCCATCCAACCATCCATCCATTGCTCCATCCATCAATCCATCTATCCATCACTCCATCGGTCCGTCCAACCAGCCACACGCATCAATCGCTCCCAACTACCTCACCGCACACCAACGCCGTCGTTCCCCCCACCCCCCGACAAGGCCCCGCTGACCCCTCCGCGGTGTCGACGCTGAGCCATGGGCGATTGGAGCTTCCTGGGCAACGTCCTCGAGAAGGTCAACGAGCACTCGACGGTGCTCGGCAAGGTGTGGCTCACGGTGCTTTTCATCTTCCGCATGCTCGTGCTGGGCACGGCCGCCGAGTACGTGTGGGGGGACGAGCAGTCGGACTTCGTGTGCAACACTCAGCAGCCGGGCTGCGAGAACGTCTGCTACGACGAGGCCTTCCCCATCTCCCACGTGCGCCTCTGGGTGCTCCAGATCGTCTTCGTGTCCACGCCGTCGCTCGTCTACGCCGCCCACGCCGTCCACCACCTGCGGGGTCGCGCCAAGAGGGCCACGCTCGCCACGGCCGCCGCCGCCAGCGCAAAGGCCGCGGCGGCGGCGGCCGCGGCAGCGCGATCGGGCGGCCCGCTGCCGCTCAAGGTTGCCGGCGGCGGTGGCTACTGCTCGGACTACCTGGGGCCGGCCGATGACGGCGCCCCGCTCGTGGAGAAGGACGTCGACGACGAGAATGCGATCAACGCCGAGGGCGGAAAGGTGAGAGGTCGGATGGTCGCGCGTGAGAGGCAGACGCCCTACGCCCGCGGTCTAGCCTCGGGGAGGGGACCCCTGTGAGGACCGTGTGGTACTCGGCACACTAGCCTGCAAGTAGGAGTTTTGTCGGAGGCGGCGAGGCCGCCATGTGGTTTTCCGCCAATTGAGTGATTTTTCTTTATTTTTGCAATGTAATTTTGATAAATTCGGCCAATTTGGACCGCCACACCGGCATGCAAGGGCCTACCATCTGCATCCCACAGACATCCGTGGGACGCAGATGAGTACACCCACCTGCGGAACGCAGACCAACGCGCCGCTAATGACGCGCCGCTAACGGCGCCCGATGTTTTGTTCCCGGGTGGATGAAGGTGCGCCTCGAGGGTAAGCTCCTGCACACCTACGTCGTGCACATCTTCTTCAAGGCCACCTTCGAGGTGGGCTTCGTGCTGCTCCAGTACTACCTCTATGGCTTCTCCCTGCGGACGCTGTACCGCTGCAGCCGCTGGCCCTGCCCCAACGTGGTCGACTGCTTCGTGTCGCGCCCCACCGAGAAGACGGTCTTCGTCGTCTTCATGCTCGCCGTCGCCGTCCTCTCGCTGCTGCTCAACGCCCTCGAGCTCATCCACCTCGCCTGGCGGACCAGCAGGCTCAGCAGCAGCGGCAAGGCCCGGCGACGGCGCTATGTCGGAGGAGGAGGAGCCGGCAGAGGCGGCGGAGGAGGAGTCGTGGTCTTGGGGGGCGAGGAGGTGGCGGAAGATGCCGTGGCGCGGCTGACTGAGGACGGCTGCGTGCCGGGAGCGGCCGCCTTCGCGCCCCACAGGCCATCGGCCCCGTTCAGGGGAGCATTTGCGAAGGCGAATGAGAACACGCTGCCCTCCTTCTGCCCGCTCTCCGTGAGCCACCTGACCGTCTACGGCTCGCACACGAGCAAGGAGGCCGCTGAGAAGCCGAGCCTCGCGGCAGACGCCGGAGGCAACTCCGGGAGACATTTCGGGGGAGGAGGAGGGAGCGGAGGAGGAGGGAGCGGAGGAGGAGGGAGTGGAGGTGGTGGTGGCAGCGGAAGCTTGAGCAGTTCTCCCAAGGAGATCAAGGGGGCGGACATCTCGGATCGGAGATCTCCGAGCAGAACGAGCTCTCGAGCGCGGTCCGATGACCTCAATGTCTAAGAGTTAAGAGAGCACAGGGCTACTTTCTTTTTTTGTCAGACACCAAAATGGCGACTTGAAACGCCGATCGATAAACAAAGTCTCCCGCAACCAAAGCTCACTCGGCACTCTGATCATGAAACACAATCTCCTCGAGCCAAGTCTCAGTTAAAGGTGCCAATCCATAAACCCGGGATCTGGAGCAAATCTGCGATCATGACATTCGATTTTTCTCCTGTCGAGTGTCCTCATCTGAATCCCAGTCTTCCAGAATCTAGTCTTAATCGAGACTCCAAATCCCAATATCCAGTCTCCGAGATGAATGAGGAACTGAGTAAATA
The DNA here is from genome assembly GCF_015708825.2 of Lethenteron reissneri. Taxonomy (NCBI): domain Eukaryota; kingdom Metazoa; phylum Chordata; class Hyperoartia; order Petromyzontiformes; family Petromyzontidae; genus Lethenteron; species Lethenteron reissneri. Next base: position 5,788,323 of record NC_083840.1, read on the forward strand.
GTCCGGACACGAATCCTTAATTATATATTCTGCTGGAACCAAATCTCAATTGACGCTTCATTCCTCAAATCCGGTCAATGTAGACTCTGATCATGAAACTCGGCCGTCCTGACGCTAAAATCTTATCAACTCAAAAGTGGCTCTGTGTTCTCTCAGTCTGACAAACCTGATTCTCACGGTGCCAGTGTACTCTTCTGAAATCCTACCTGCTACCGGACCTGTTCATCTTCCTGTAGGTTGTAATTTGCAAGCGCAAGTCCACTCAGCTTTCCCGCGAGCTCTCCGCCCGTATTTGTGCTCGCAGGGCCTTTGACGAGGTCCTACCGGGTGTGTGTCAAACCTCCAGTGGATTTTCGGGCCCCAAAAGACCTCTTTGCCTTCTGGGATATTATAATTGGTTTTATACCCTTTTATCTGGCAACAAAACTGACACTTTTTTTTACGAGGAGTCATGTTTGCATAGACCACAATACCTGCAGTCATGATGCAAACAAAAAACATAACTCAGATAATGTATGCACTGTCCTTGAAGTTGATTGGTCCACACCCGAGACAGTTTTCCTTAGAGCCTAGTCTCATATGGGTTGGACCAGATGGCCAATGAGGTACTAATGGTGTAAATGCTTACCCTGAGCTCTCATACTCTGATGGTGCATTCTCTTTGAGTTGTGCGCCGTTTGCCGTCATCTGGTCCAACACCATATGAGACTAGGCTCTAAGGAAAGCTGTCTCGGGTGTGGACCAATCAACTTCAAAGACAGTGCATACATTATCAGAGTTATGTTTTTTGTTTGCATTATGACTGCAGGTATTGTGGTCTATACAAACATGACTCCTCGTAAAAAAAAAGGTGTCAGGTTTTGTTGCCAGATAAAAGGGTAAAAAACCAATTATCATATTTTTTACTGGCAAATGAGGTTCTAATTCTGAGATGTTGTTGATGTGTCCCTCGAAAACTTCCCGCGAGATCGCAACGAATGTCGGAGAGCTCACGGGGGAAGGGGTAGAGCGGGCTTGCACATTCCCGCAACCGCCAATCACACTTGTTCAACTGTAGGCGAGCTTCCGTTATCCTGCTCAGGCCTTTCCCACAACTTTGGCATCGTCGTAATGGCAAGCCATTAAGGTTTACGATTCCAATACGTAAACTCTAAAGCAGTAAAGATCATCTTCTTGGTTCTTTCGGTAAAGTCACGTAGAAGGGAAGTAATAAAAAAAAAACATAATAAAATAATTCTTACGACGTTTCGGCCACAACGCAAGCAGCCGTCCTCGTTATTTTTTATTCTTTTATTTACTTCCCTTCTACGTGACTTTACCGAAAGAACCAAGAAGATGAATCCCTGCAGTCACGAAAGCTTTAAATCAGTAAAGATCATTTGACCTTAGACTGGGGTTGCCAGTGGTGCTGGTTTTTGCAGGATCATCCCCCTTGTTGAGAAGGTAGTGGCGCTGGGAAATCTGTTAAGTCATCCCGTGCCATCAAGTCACGGGGTTTTTTTTGTCAGTTTTATAATAATACACCACCTGTCCTTCTCCCATCTGCCCATAATGTGAGATATTATTCCTCTTCCCTTGCTATGCCCCAATTATTTTGTACACGTCAGAGGTGGCAACCCTCTGTGAGACAAATTCGACTAACTGGCCAACTTTTTCCCGTAACTTCATCGCATCATCCCAACGCAACAATAAGATTTACGATCAAATGTGTAAAATTCTAAACCGGCAAAGAACAATAGCCTGAGACCCTACCCTATCCTCACACTTACAACCTCAAAGGATGTTCGAAAGGGCTACTCGTGACACTTTTAATACAATTCACACCAGCCGTTGCGGCTATATCAGGTTTGGAGTTTGCGAGGTGTATGAGATGCCGGTAAAAGTGGGAGTATTGTAGGTGCTTGCATGTATGCGATCTGGAGTGGATATGAGAGTGTTGTGTATTTGTGCGTGCTAGTGTAATGAAGGGTGGAGTACCATGTCCGTCAATACGTGATGTGTATACGCATTCGCGTTAGGTTTGCCAACCATTGTACAATTATTACAGCTAGGTCGGGAAGTCGTCGTGGCCAAATCCGTTGATGCCACCACCAGACATTGCCAACTACCCTCTGTCACATCCCACAGCTGCTGCGTATTAGACAGGAGACCTCTACGGCCTACACGTAAATCTAAACCTGTTAGAATAGACCTCACAATGCAGTAGGCCACAGCCTGTTAGACCGGGCCTCAAAGTGCAGTGGATAACGGCCTATTAGACTAGGCCTCACATTGTAGTAGGCCACAACCCTAGAGGACTTGGTCTCACATTAGTAGTAGGTCACATCCTGTTAGAAGAAGCCTCAGGCCACAACATGCTGTACCAGGCCTCAAAGTTGAGTAAGCCACACGTGCTATGCCAGACCTGCTGCCGTATCGGTGCCTGATAGCGAACAAAATGGCAAAAATGGTCCAATCAACAAAAACATCCTCAGAGTCCGATTTGTACTGGCGATGTTTACCATGTCAGTAAAACTATTAGTGCATCAGTAAGTTACTTGAGCTTCTTAAAAAGAAAGCATAAAAGGTTTTAGGTATCGGTGAGCCAAAGGTGCTTGTTTGTAAGGCATTAGCAAGCATTAGTAAGCATTTAGTGCTTAACGCTTTTGGAATGTATTTTAAGTATTGTCGTACACCGGGGAAAGCTTTGGTAAGCCGCAGCTGCACGTGAGTCATGCTGTTGGCATTTCCTATTGAGCCAATGTTCAACGTTAGTATTGGCAAGCCAAAACTTGTTGGTAAGCAACGGAGAGGCCGTTATCAAGTAAAACGGCGTGTTGTTCGGGGATTGGCAGGCGTTAGCCATCGCCAAGCGTTTGTTGAGATTGCCAAGCACTCGCCAAGAACGCGTCAACCAAAACCAAGGATCATCTATATCGGTGAATCATTTGCTCATCGTTGGTAAGTCGGTTCAGAGTGTTGTCCACTTCGGCAAGCCATTTAGTGTTGTTAAGCCATCGGTGCATGCTCGCTGCCAACAGGACAACTGGTAATCCAAAGATGCTTTGTTTTAATAGCATGACTATGCCAAAGACCTGGGTTTGTGTGTCATGTTCCACTTTCGTAAGCCACCTTAGTAAGTAAAAAACAACTAGCTAGCTTCCACGCGAATATGTTTTCTTAGCAAAACGAAACTGCGGCAAACTTCTTCAACCGCGCCGTAAGGGGTAAGGGGTGGCCAATTTGAACGAGGGCTTTTGTCGATTACGTGGCGCCTCCCAGATAAAACAAAATGTCTGCTGTCAATTTCAATATCGGGGGGGGGGGGGTGGTCTTACGAAGATTCCTCCTTTTCCACTCGCACATCCGACGCCGTGCCAACATGGGGGGCAGTCCACGGCACGGGTGTTTCTTTTCTTTTACCCACTGGCTAGTTATTATCATGCTGGGGCGAAACAGATCCGTGGTACCCTGGCTTCACAAGAGGTCTGGTATCTGGCTCTGTACGTCCGTCAAGAACAACACCACGCACGTGCGTGTGCATGTGTGTGTGGCCATCAAAGGAAAAAATACGTAACGGCCGACGTTTTGGCATTGGCCATTCTTCATGGGATGTAAGGGCCAATGCCGAAATGTCACCTGTCATGTATATTCTTTTTTACTTTTAAGGCCACTCATACACGGTGTTGTCATTGACAGATCTGTTCAGTCGTTAGCTGTGCTCGTGCACCAACTGCCAACGCAGCAGCAGCGGTGGCTAGGAGATGTTAACTACCTCGCCTGGTATACAGGAGGGTCGTGGGTTCGATCCTGACCCTGACTCCTGCTCAGAGGTCGCAAACGGGTTTTGATTCCTTACCCGTACCCGGCCGCACCAGGGTCGCAAACGGGTACCCGTACCCGTACCCGGCCGTACACGTACCCTACCCGTACCCGGCCGGATACGGGTACCCGGCCGGGTACGGGTAGGGTACGGGTATCGGGTACTTGATTGCGACCTCTGGGATGAAGCCATATTGCAGGCGCGGGTGGGTTGATTCTAGGAACTTGAATTGTGAGAAGAGACAAAACGTTGGGAAATGAGTGACAAACGGTTACTCACCAGTGACTCACGGTCTACCCATACCCGTACCCGGCCACACCAGGGTCGCAAACGGGTACCCGTACCCGGCCGGGTACGAGTTCGGGTAGCCGGGTATCGGGTAGGGTACGGGTATCGGGTACCCGGTTGCGACCTCTGCTCCTGCTGTATATTTGGAGTTTGCATTTTCTCTGTGGGTTTTTTCCCCTCCACATTTAGAAACATTCACTTAGTATATTTGGCTACTATAAATTTCCACGTGATGAGAAGCCCACTTCGTCGAGATGTAATTTGTGATAGCCAAGTCGCTTCTGAAAAAGAGCAACATAGCTCAGTGGGCCGTACCTGGTCAAATACATTTTTTTTTTATTTTAGTATCACCAACTACGACACGGCTCAGCACGGCTCGGCTTGTGCAGTGGAAAAAAACCCTCCCGGTTCATCCTGAGGCCTCGCACCAGGCTGGATCAGCATGGCCACGGCACGGCTCGCTTGTGCCAGTGGGACAAAAACAAAGATGTATGATTGGTGTAAAGGAGGAAACGTGATCAGACCTGGGCACTTGTGATTAGCTGTTGGGTTGTACTATGCAAATAGCTTATGATTGGCTGTTGGGTTGTATTATGCAAATGCAGAATAGATATTCATAGAAATCTGCCACCTCAGGTGGAGAGTTGTTTTTTTAAACAGTGTTTTTTCTGCTTTTTATTTTTGTTTGCGCTGAAAGCAAACTTACATTTTTAACGAAAAGAGCTTCTTAGAAGTATCTTCTCTTTTTAAATCTGAACAGCATTTCACTTTTAAAAAAATGGACCGCGAGCACACGAAACTTTGACCCTTTTTAACGCGATGAACAGCGTAAGTTAAAACGTTTATTTATTTTAAAAATAACTCTTAAAAACTAAAAAACTGGTATTCCCGCTTTTCCCAATAAAGTTCACGCGTTTAGTTTAAAAGCCGAGCGGTGGATTCGCGAAACGTTTTGGACGCACGACTAAGAAATGTGCGCCACAGGCCCCAGCGCTTCGGATGCAGCGCTTCCTGTAAAAAGGGACGAAGAGTTTAACAACAAAAAGTAAAATCCGTCACAACCATAACGACGGATGAATATGTGCGTGAGGAAAAGTCCTCGCTTAACGCTTTCGCGCAACGCAGAAGGCGCGCCGTTATAACGCGGAACGCGAGCGTCGTTGTAACGTGGAACGAGCACCCCCCCCCCCCCCGTTATAACGCAGATTCTGTGCAAGCGGACTACTTTCTTGGGTTGTGCAACGCAGAGTGGTACGGTAATGTGGTGGCGGTGGCGTACCCTCAGTAACCTGTCCCCGCTGTCTCACCGCATGGCACGCGTAGTAGTAGTCACAGTGGCGGGGGGATGTCTCCGCTTAGCGCGCTTTTTCGCACGTTGGCTGCAACACTTTTCAGGAACGCATCCACCACCACCAGCACAAGCATCACCACCAGAACCACCAACAACAACCGCCAGTGGCGGTGATGTCACCACGACGCCTGTGCCAAGCTATGTGCACGTTAAGGCCACGTGAAGTGTCGAACGCCCGCTGGCAGGAGGTCACTGGACAGACCCAGCAAGTGCCATGGGTTGACTGACCACCACCACCACCGGTGCGTCATCAAACGGGGGGCTCACCGTGCTGTACTCTCCATATATAAGAAGCGCCTTTGCAGTCCGACCCGCTCAGTTTGATTGAACGCAGTTGCCCGACCGCACAAAACACAGTCGCTCGCACGGACAGGCGGTCGCGACAACGTACGGCGTGAGAGCTCCATCGCGGTACCATCATCATTGTCCCTTTCCTTTCTCGACGACGCTATCAGGTTCTCACAACTCAACCCCTGTTATAAGTGACCGCAGTGGGGGGGGGGGGAGGTGGAGGTAAGAAGTGGACGATGTAACGGACCCCCCCAGGTCTCCAGTCTAAATCTTAAGTCTATCTCAGTTGGGGGGGTCCTGCCCCGGCCCTGCCCCCCTCCCCTACCGCCTCAGCAATAAGGGGAACAAAGGTGTCGAACATCGTTGTGGTTATAGCGGCAACAACAAGACGCGGTGTCGTCACTGGGGGCTGTCTTTCTGTCTTCTTCACAATTCACACCTTTTCATTGCCAATTCAAACAAAAATAAAAAGGCTCATTCACTCCATTCGGGACTACAACCTTTGGGGGAAATTCGAGCGGACGGATCAGAAAAATGTTTTTACGCGTCCTTAAAACCCCCTAAAAAGCTGTCCACGTCGATTAACACGCAGCAGCAGCAGCAGTCAGCTTTCGCGACCGATATCATCCATAAGAAGTTGGGATAAGCAGTTTTGTTGCCAGATAAAAGGGTAAAAAACCAAATATCATATTTTTTCTTCTGTCAAATGAGGTTCCAATAGTGTGAATGCGGTGATGTCATGGTGACGTCACGGTGACGTCATGGTCAAACATCGCTCGGGACCGAAATGCCGTGGATCAACAAAGGGGCCGTGAGCTTTTGTTTTCTAACCGTCGAGGAGTTACGTCTCGGATTTTTTTGGAAGCCCGAGTGGCAGGCAATGATGATGACGACGACGACGGTGACGACGACGATTGCAGGTTGTTGCTGTGATTGGGCGGAGTCGGTCACGTGGTGCTCAATTCATTCGTAGCTTCCCGATTATCGCTGCGATTGGACCGAATCGGTCACATGGCGCTCAGTTCATGCGTGACTTCTAAATTTGAAGCTTTCGTGACTGCAAGGATTCATATTCTTAGGTTTTTTTCGGTAAAGTCACGTAGGTAAAAAATTAAAATTAATAAAAGTAAAATTAAAATAAAATAAAAATCACGACGCGTCAAGTAAGATGCAGCAATCGTGGCTGTGACGGTTCCACCTGAAGACGGAAGCTTGTGTTGCCTCCGAAACGTCGTGATTTTTATTTTATTTTACTTTTATTAATTTTAATTTTTTACCTACGTGACTTTACCGAAAACACCTAAGAACATGCGTGACTTCCCAGTTATCGCTGTGATTGGACGGAATAAGTCACATGGCGCTCGATTCATTCGTAACTTCCCGGCTGTCATGGTGATTGGACGGAATCGATCACATGGGGCTCAATTTATTCTTAACTTTCTGGTTATTGCTACGATTGGACAGAATCGAATTCGCTGCTTCCTAAACCAAATGCCTTTTGTTCTAAAGAATCTGAATGATGCACACCGTCGATGTTGTTGGCGAGCGGATGATGCGTTGTCGTTTTTTTGTTTTTTTTGGGGGGGGGGAAGGACGTGTACATTTTTAACCATCGTGTTGATAAAACTATTCTAAAAAACTATCAAAATGAACGGCACTTACTCGAATAAAACGGTGAACTGGAAACCCAATGATTGCGAGGTTTAGTCTTGAGTGTCGTGCGGCGAACTTTGTGAGCGTGTGTGTTAATGTGTGTGATAGTGTAGGGGTTAGCGCTACGCTGCGCTACAAACCTGGCCACCCGGGTTCGATTCCCGCTCACGGCCAACATCGGTGACGATTATCTGAACCGGTCCTGGGCCTCCCCTAGGTCGACTCAGCCTCAAATGAGTACCTGGTGCGGTGTAAACATCGCCACTGGGGAGACAAAGGCGGCCGGGCGTGGTGCTGGCCACCGACCCCTTCGTGTGCCGTGCCGGCCTTCATAGGTGCTCGCTAACAGCACTTGCCCCTGCAGTCTGTTAAGGCTATACGATGGATCTTTGTCTTTGTCGGTATGTGAGATCCTAAACTCTGCCTTCCCTGGCGTGGCCAGGAGAGGGGGGTAGACGATCTTTACGGAGAGCCAACCTCTTGCCCCTTGCCAATGAACATCTGGGTAGCTCGCGCCAGCAACCGATTCTTCTGATGAGATGCTGAATTTCGAAACCAGCCCACACACTTTTTCTTGTACTGAACCAAATGTTCAAGCCGTCCTGACTGCTGACGAGACAATGAATGTGGAAACCAGCCCACACTTGTTCTTGTACTGAACCAAATGTTCAAACTGTCCTGACTGCTGAAGAGACACTGAATGTGGAAACCAGCCCACACTTTTTCTTGTACTGAACCAAATGTTCAAGCCGTCCTGACTGCTGAAGAGAAACTTGATGTCAACACAGGCTTCAGAACCTTATTTAATCGTTTTATCGAACCAACGGCAGCCCTTCGCAATCGCAGGGGACGTGACAGCGGTCACGGCAGGTGACCGGAGACTAACGGAGCTCATCGGATGTCTGACACAAACGCGTGTTGTCTTCACAACGCGATGATGAACGCATTAAGGGAACGCGTTTCTTGGTGGATGCCGATTGGAGGTAGAAGGCGATCGAGCGAACGGTTGTAACGGCTGCCTCGGTGCAGCATCGTCATCACACGAGGCATTGGGATGCTGTTGGATGCTTCTAGAACAGTGATTCTTAACCTGAGTTGCATCACGCACCACGCACCACCCCAAAATGCCCTTTCTGGGGGGTAGCGAGACGTGGCGAGATTTTTTTTGGAAGGTAAATCATCAAATGCAGCAACGGGCACGCAAGTACAAATTATAATGGTGCGTTTCTTGCCAGTGTCGAAATAGAGAATGTATAAATTTCGATTTAAAGCTTTCGTGACTGCAGGGATTCATCTCCTTGGTTCTTCGGTAAAGTCACGTAGAAGGGAAGTAATACAATAATAAAAATAAAACATAATAAAATAATTCTCACATTTCGGCCGAAACGTCGTGAGAATTATTTTATTATGTTTTATTTTTATTATTTTATTACTTCCCTTCTACGTGACTTTATTTTTTATTTTATTTTTAAAACATAAAAAATGTATTTAATTATGTTTTATTTTTTATTTCCCTTCTACGTGACTTTACCGAAATAAAAAAATGAAACATAATAAAATAATTTCATTATTTTTTATGTTTTATTTTTATTTCCCTTCTACGTGACTTTACCGAAAGAGCCAACAAAACTGTTTCATTGCCAGAAGGGGTGAAACCAATTCTTATCAGTACAACTTACTTTGTTTCATCAAACGCGATGTGTTTATTAACATTGAACATTTTTTTGAACAATTGAGAATCAAAGGGGTGCAAAGGCTGCGTTGGCTGGGTCATGTAGCCCGCATGCCCAGCCACCGCATGCCTAAACAGCTTTTGTTTGGCCGGATAGAGGCGGCTAAACGGGCGAGGCACGGGCTAGAGAAGAGATGGAGTGACGTGGTACAGGAGGACGTGGAGCTGAGTGGACTTGCCGATGACTGGTACCAGCGGTGTCAAGATCGGCCTCTGTGGAGGAGGCTCGTGAAGGACGCTACTGGGCAGTTGGAGGCAGTCGCCCTCCAACAACAACGGAAAACAGAGGAGCGACGCTCACAACAACGAGCGGAGCACCGGGCGGCTAAAACGCAGCAAGTTGGCACAGTAGTACCTGGGTCTGCCCCGTGACCTCCTGTCAGCGAGCGTTCGACACTTCACGTGGCCTAAACGTGCACACCTCCTCCTCCTCCACCATCCTCCCCACCCATCACCTCCTCTTCATTCCCTTCCCAATCGTCCCTCTCCATCTTCCACCTCCTCCTCCTCCCACAGCTCCACCTCCTCATCCTCCACCATCCTCCCCACCCACCTCCTCCTCCTCTTCATTCCCCTCCCAATCGTCCCTCTCCATCCTCCTCCTCCACTTCCTCCTTGTCCACCTCCTCCTCCTCCTCCTCCCACAACTCCTCCTCCTCCTCCTCCCACAACTCCTCCTCCTCATCGTCCTCCTCGTCGTCCATGTCTGGGCACGCGTACGAGAGCATCGCCTCCACTTGCAGGTGCACGATGGCGGCCTCCGGGTGGAGTCGGGGCGGCCCCGAGTGGGCCACGTTCATGGCCCAGGCGTCCACCCAGCCCAGCGGCAGGCCCGACAGCAGCCGCCGCAGGGCCACGTTCTGCTGGCGCGCCAGCCAGTCGCTGCCGTAGGGCGCCAGCTGCACCGACTGCGCCTACGGGGAGGGGGGGGGGGGAGTTTAGACGAGACACCCTGGGTGTTGGCCGCGAGCAAGATTCGAACCCGGGTCACCATGTTCATAGCGCAGCGCGCTAACCGCTACACTACCGCTCCCCGCACACACACACGTGTACACACACACTAGTACACATACACGTGTACACACACACACACGTGTACACACGCACACGTGTACACACACACACGTGTACACAGACACTAGTACACATACACGTGTACACACACACACGTGTACGCACACACGCGTACACACACACACGCGTACACACACACGCGTACACACACACACGCGTACACACACACACGCGTACACACACACACGCGTACGCACACACACACACGTGTACATGCACACACACATGTACACGCACACACGTACACACACACACACGTGTACACACACGTGTACACGTACACACACGTACGCGTACACACACACGTGTACATGCACACACACATGTACACGCACACACGTACACACACACACCTGCGTGTTGGCGGTGCGCACCACCACGACGGTGCCCGGCTCACGCGCCAGCAGGGAGCCCAGCGCCCGCCCCAGCGCCCGCGCCCTGCGCACGAACACCCCCAGCGGGAAGCTGGTGAAGTGCGCGCCCAGCGACAGCGCCACCACGCAGCCGCGGCCGCCCTCCAGGCGCGCCAACCGCGGCGCCTCCCATCGCAGCGTGTCGGCGGGCACCCCGGTGAAGCGGATTGGGGGGCCGTGGCAGTGGTAGCGCAGCGACGTGGAGCGCGACGCGTCCACCGCTAGCAGGGGGCCCGTGCTGAGGGGGGCGCCGGTCGGGACCTGGCGGAGAGCTGCGTGATGGGCGGGCGGGGGGCGAGTTGTTAAGACTCCATATATATACCAGTCGTGGCTGTGACGGTTCCACCTGAAGACGGAAGCTTGTGTTGCCTCCGAAACGTCGTGATTTTTTTATTTTATTTTAATTTTTTTATTTTACTTTTATTAATTTAAATTTTTTACCTACGTGACTTTACCGAAAAAACCTAAGAATATGAATCGTTGCAGTCACGAAAGCTTCAAATCTAGAACTCGATGACGCCTTCTTCTTTACCGACGACTCCTTCTCCTCGTCGTCCCGGCTACAGTGGAGCAGCCTCGGCATCGTCGCCGTGACGATGGGGCGACGTTCGCTCATGCAGAGCAGGGGGAGAATACAAACTGCACTCACTCTCACACACTCACTCACTCACTCACACACTCACACACTCACACACTCACTCACACACTCACTCACTCACACACTCACTCACACACTCACTCACTCACACACTCACTCACACACTCACTCACACACTCACTCACTCACTCACACACTCACTCACTCACACACTCACTCACACACTCACTCACTCACACACTCACTCACACACTCACTCACACACTCACTCACTCACACACTCACTCACACACTCACTCACTCACACACTCACTCACACACTCACTCACACACTCACTCACACACTCACTCACACTTGCACTCACTCTCATACACTCACACTCGCACTCACACTCACTCACACACTCTCACACGCACACTCACTCACACTCATACACTCACTCTCATACACTCACACTTGCACTCACACACACTCACACACTCTCACACACTTGCACTCACTCTCATACACTCACACTTGCACTCACACTCACTCACACACTCTCACACGCACACTCACTCACACTCATACACTCACTCTCATACACTCACACTTGCACTCACACACACTCACACACTTGCACTCACTCTCATACACTCTAACACACACACTCTCACACACACACACTCACACCGACTCTCACACACTCTCACACACTATCACACTCTCACACACACACTCTCACACACACACACTCACACCGACTCTCACACACTCTCACTCACTCTCACACACAATCACTCACTCACACTCACACACTCACACACTCACATACTCACAATCACTCACTCACTCACAATCACACTCTCACACACACTCTCACACACTCGCACACACTCACACACTCACACCGACTCTCACACACTCACTCACTCTCACACACACTCACACTCTCACACACACTCACTCACTCACACACACACATACTCACTCTCACTCACACAGTCACTCACTCTCACACACACACTCACACACACCGACACACACTCACTCTACATTCAAGGGGGCTATGGGGTACAAGGCACCAACCCCACTCAGACAGAGAAAGCACACCACAGTCTGGACTCGAACCCAGGCCTTGCCGCGTTTTCCACTCACTGGGCACGAAGTCCACGAGGTGCTCGAACCACTGGCGCACGTTCGAGTCCCCGACGAGGTGAACCCTCTTCCCCGCCAGGCAGCGAGCCACCCGCTCCGGGCGCCTGAACCGCAGGGAACGGCACGACGGCTGCAGCCAATCGCCACGCAGGAAGTATCCGTACTCAGGTGGGGGCCCCGGGGAGCACACGGGGAGCCGGTGACGACGTGGTGGAGGTGGAGGTGGATGGTGATGAGGTCTGCCCGTGTCTGTCAAGGACACACGCAAACACCAACACCACCCCCCGTGTAGCCGTAACACTTACACTATGAGACGTCTCCTTTAGCAGCGGCAAAATGTAGTGATGTGTTTTTACCCTTTCAACTGGTACAAAAACTGACGCCTTTGTACAAGGCATCATGTTTGCAATAACCACAACACAAGCAGCCATGCCGGCCTTCAGAGGCGCTGCTTCGCGAGGCTGTTCAAGGCTACCTGGGGGACCTTTGCCTGTGTGCTCACCAGGGTGCGGCACGCGAAGATGAACGGTGATCCGGTCCGAGCCCAGCACGGGAATTGGAGTTCTCAAGTTCACGCCACTAACACGCACACAAAGACAAAGATCCCCCGCGTAGCCTTAGCAGACTGTTGGGGCAAGTGCTGTTAGCGAATAGCAACGCACAACAAAGACAAAGATCCCCCAGGTAGCCTTAGCAGACTGTTGGGGCAAGTGCTGTTAGCGAGTAGCAACGCACAACAAAGACAAAGATCCCCCAGGTAGCCTTAGCAGACTGTTGGGGCAAGTGCTGTTAGCGAGTAGCAACGCACACACAAAGACAAAGATCCCCCAGGTAGCCTTAGCAGACTGTTGGGGCAAGTGCTGTTAGCGAGTAGCAGCGCACACACAAAGACAAAGATCCCCAGGTAGCCTTAGCAGACTGTTGGGGCAAGTGCTGTTAGCGAGTAGCAACGCACACACAAAGACAAAGATCCCCCAGGTAGCCTTAGCAGACTGTTGGGGCAAGTGCTGTTAGCGAGTAGCAGCGAACTCACTCACAAAGACAAAGATCCCCCAGGTAGCCTTGGCAGACTGTTGGGGCAAGTGCTGTTAGCGAGTAGCAGCGCACACACAAAGACAAAGATCCCCCAGGTAGCCTTAGCAGACTGTTGGGGCAAGTGCTGTTAGCGAGTAGCAGCGCACACACAAAGACAAAGATCCCCCAGGTAGCCTTAGCAGACTGTTGGGGCAAGTGCTGTTAGCGAGTAGCAACGCACACACAAAGACAAAGATCCCCCAGGTAGCCTTAGCAGACTGTTGGGGCAAGTGCTGTTAGCAAGTAGCAATGCGCACACACAAAGACAAAGATCCCCCAGGTAGCCTTAGCAGACTGTTGGGGCAAACTATTTTGTTTATTCTACCAGGTGCAAGGCCCCTACGTAGCTATTTTTCAGAAGCGACCCTGACCCATCACGAGTGATGGGTCATCGAACGTGGCTCATCACCGTCACCGCCATCACGTGGACATTTTGTAGCAGCAGCCGGATACTCTCAACACGTGGCGTTCATTCTAAACGTGGCGGGGAAAGCCGGAGGACTCGGAGACAAATCCACACGACCACGGGGAGAGAGACACGCAAACTCCAAATACACAGCAGCAGGCGTAAGGGTCGGGATCGAACCCACGACCTCCTGTAGGCCAGGCGAGGTAGTCAACATCTCCTAGCCACCGTGATGATGATGAGAGAGAGACACGCAAACTCCAAATATACAGCAGCAGGCGTCAGGGTCGGGATCGAACCCACGACCTCCTGTAGGCCAGGCGAGGTAGTCAACATCTCCTAGCCACCGTGATGATGATGATGAGAGAGAGACACGCAAACTCCAAATACACAGCAGCAGGCGTCAGGGTCGGGATCGAACCCACGACCTCCTGTAGACCAGGCGAGGTAGTCAACATCTCCTAGCCACCGTGATGATGATGAGAGAGAGACACGCAAACTCTAAATATACAGCAGCAGGCTTCAGTGTCGGGATCGAACCCACGACCTCCTGTACACACCAGGCGAGGTAGTCAACATCTCCTAGCCACCGTGATGATGATGAGAGAGAGACACGCAAACTCCAAATACACAGCAGCAGGCGTCAGGGTCGGGATCGAACCCACGACCTCCTGTACACCAGGCGAGGTAGTCAACATCTCCTAGCCACCGTGATGATGATGAGAGAGAGAGACGCAAACTCCAAATATACAGCAGCAAGCTTCAGTGTCGGGATCGAACCCACGACCTCCTGTATACCAGGCGAGGTAGTTAACATCTCCTAGCCACCGTGGTGATGATGATGATGATGAGAGAGACACGCAAACTCCAAATATACAGCAGCAGGCGTCAATGTCGGGATCGAACCCACGGCCTCCTGTAGAACAGGCGAGGTAGTTAACATCTCCTAGCCACCGTGATGATGATGAGAGAGAGACACGCAAACTCCAAATACACAGCAGCAGGCGTCAGGGTCGGGATCGAACCCACGACCTCCTGTAGACCAGGCGAGGTAGTCAACATCTCCTAGCCACCGTGATGATGATGATGAGAGAGAGACACGCAAACTCTAAATATACAGCAGCAGGCTTCAGTGTCGGGATCGAACCCACGACCTCCTGTACACACCAGGCGAGGTAGTCAACATCTCCTAGCCACCGTGATGATGATGAGAGAGAGACACGCAAACTCCAAATACACAGCAGCAGGCGTCAGGGTCGGGATCGAACCCACGACCTCCTGTACACCAGGCGAGGTAATCAACATCTCCTAGCCACCGTGATGATGATGAGAGAGAGAGACGCAAACTCCAAATATACAGCAGCAAGCTTCAGTGTCGGGATCGAACCCACGACCTCCTGTATACCAGGCGAGGTGGTTAGCATCTCCTAGCCACCGTGATGATGATGAGAGAGACACGGAAACTCCAAATATACAGCAGCAAGCTTCAGGGTCGGGATCGAACCCACGACCTCCTGTACACCAGGCGAGTTAGTTAGCATCTCCTAGCCACCGTGATGATGATGAGAGAGAGAGACGCAAACTCCAAATACACAGCAGCAGGCGTCAGGGTCGGGATCGAACCCACGACCTCCTGTATACCAGGCGAGGTGGTTAGCATCTCCTAGCCACCGTGATGATGATGAGAGAGACACGCAAACTCCAAATACACAGCAGCAGGCGTCAGGGTCGGGATCGAACCCACGACCTCCTGTAGACCAGGCGAGGTGGTTAGCATCTCCTAGCCACCGTGATGATGATGATGAGAGAGAGACACGCAAACTCCAAATACACAGCAGCAGGCGTCAGGGTCGGGATCGAACCCACGACCTCCTGTAGACCAGGCGAGGTAGTTAACATCTCCTAGCCACCGTGATGATGATGAGAGAGACACGCAAACTCCAAATATACAGCAGCAGGCGTCAGGGTCGGGATCGAAACCACGACCTCCTGTACACCAGGCGAGGTGGTTAGCATCTCCTAGCCACCGTGATGATGATGATGAGAGAGAGAGACGCAAACTCCAAATATACAGCAGCAAGCTTCAGGGTCGGGATCGAAACCACGACCTCCTGTAGACCAGGCGAGTTAGTTAACATCTCCTAGCCACCGTGATGATGATGAGAGAGACACGGAAACTCCAAATACACAGCAGCAGGCGTCAGGGTCGGGATCGAACCCACGACCTCCTGTATACCAGGCGAGGTAGTTAACATCTCCTAGCCACCGTGATGATGATGAGAGAGAGACACGCAAACTCCAAATACACAGCAGCAAGCTTCAGTGTCGGGATCGAACCCACGACCTCCTGTATACCAGGCGAGGTAGTTAACATCTCCTAGCCACCGTGGTGATGATGATGATGATGAGAGAGACACGCAAACTCCACATACACAGCAGCAAGCTTCAGTGTCGGGATCGAACCCACGACCTCCTGTATACCAGGCGAGGTAGTCAACATCTCCTAGCCACCGTGGCATCAAGATAGATATCGTAAATTCTCTGCGCTTGGCAAACTCCGTCTGAGATGCAAACTGCAGGACGTGGAGCGTTCCAAGATCTCAATCACACTCTCCCTCCCAAACTAAATCTGCTGCGGTTTCAAAACTAAATAAACTAACACAGAGAGATAAACAGAGGCCCACAGAGATACTAAGACACTCATAGAGATACATAGAGACCAACAGAGATACACATAGACTCATATCGTCTCTGTGAGTCTACGAGTTTCTATGTGAGTCTATGGGTCTCTGTGCGAGTCTATGGGTCTCTGTGTGAGTCTATGGGTCTCTATATGAGTCTATGAGTCTCTGTGTGAGTCTATGAGTCTCTGTGTGAGTCTACGGGTCTCTATTTGAGTATATGGGTCTCTGTGCAAGTCTATGGGTCTCTATATGAGTCTGAGTCTCTGTGTGAGTCTATGGGTCTCTGTGCGAGTCTACGAGTCTCTATGTGAGTCTATGAGTCTCTGTGTGAGTCTACGGGTCTCAATGTGAGTCTATGAGTCTCTGTGTGAGTCTATGTGGGTCTCTATGTGAGTCTATGAGTCTCTATGTGAGTCTATGGGTCTCTATTTGAGTCTATGGGTCTCTGTGCGAGTCTATGGGTCTCTGTGCGAGTCTACGGGTCTCTGTGCGAGTCTACGAGTCTCTATGTGAGTCTACGAGTCTCTGTGTGAGTCTATGGGTCTCTATGTGAGTCTACGAGTCTCTGTGTGAGTCTACGGGTCTCTGTGCGAGTCTACGGGTCTCTGTGCGAGTCTACGGGTCTCTGTGCGAGTCTACGAGTCTCTGTGTGAGTCTACGGGTCTCTGTGCGAGTCTACGACTCTCTACGTGACCCAGTTTCTCTGTGCACGTGACCTGCGCGTCTTTTCACCACGCGCCCCCCCCCCACCCCCCGCCCCCCCCAGATGCAAATCACCCCTGAAACGTGATCCACCGTCGCCCTCCAACAAACCTGAATATTACTTGGAATCTCCATCATCATCTCTCTTTCTCTCTCCATAAATATGTTGGTGCGTGGAATTTCGAGACGAGACCGCAAAAGGCAAAGCAAAAAAAGGGGGGGGGGGGAGAGATTATCGCAGGACCTCCGTGGGGGGGGGCGATGCAAATGTTGCCCGCGCGGCAAAACCCCGTGAGGTGCCGAGAGGGACATAGACAGATTTACAAGAGGGAGAGAATATTTAGGTGACGCGATGGGGGCGAATCAGCTGGGGACCGGGTGGGTGGCACAGGTGAGTGAGAGGGGTCAGGGTGGGTTGGTGACACCCATTGACCCCCCCCCCCCCCCCCCCTGGCAGCACGCTCCGTGCGTGCGCCGCACATTTGCATGGCACACGAGACGGCGCTCCACTTCGCAAGCAAATCGGCGGAGCGCGGCGCGGACACAAGTCCTGGGGCAGCACCCGGAACACGGCACGTGACACACGGCACGTGACACAGCACGTGACACACGGCACGTGACACACGGCACACAGCACGTGACACACAGCACGTGACACGGCACGTGACACACGGCACACAGCACGTGACACGGCACGTGACACACAGCACGTGACACGGCACGTGACACAGCACGTGACACACGGCACGTGACACACGGCACACAGCACGTGGCACACGGCACGTGACACGGCACGTGACACACGGCACACGGCACGTGGCACACGGCACGTGACACACGGCACGTGACACACGGCACGTGACACACGGCACGGCACGTGACACACGGCACGTGACACACGGCACACAGCACGTGGCACACGGCACACAGCACGTGACACACGGCACGTGACACACGGCACGTGACACACGGCACACAGCACGTGGCACACGGCACACAACACGTGACACACGGCACGTGACACACGGCACGTGACACACGGCACGGCACGTGACACACGGCACGTGACACACGGCACGTGACACGTGACACACGGCACGTGACACACGGCACGTGACACACGACACACGGCACGTGACACACGGCACGTGACACACGGCACATGACACACGACACACAGCACGTGACACACGGCACGTGACACACGGCACGTGACACACGACACACGGCACGTGACACACGGCACGTGACACACGGCACGTGACACAGCACGTGATACACGGCACGTGACACACGGCACACAGCACGTGACACACGGCACGTGACACACGGCACACGGCACGTGACACACGGCACGTGACACACGGCACACAGCACGTGGCACACGGCACGTGACACACGGCACGTGACACACGGCACGGCACGTGACACACGGCACGTGACACACGGCACGTGACACGTGACACACGGCACGTGACACACGGCACGTGACACACGACACACGGCACGTGACACACGGCACGTGACACAACACGTGATACACGGCACGTGACACACGGCACACAGCACGTGACACACGGCACGTGACACACAGCACACGGCACGTGACACACGGCACACAGCACGTGACACACGGCACGTGACACAGCACGTGACACACGGCACACAGCACGTGACACACGGCACACAGCACATGGCACACGGCACACAGCACGTGACACACGGCACACAGCACGTGACACACGGCACACAGCACGTGACACACGGCACACAGCACGTGGCACACGGCACGTGACACAGCACGTGACACACGGCACGTGACACACGGCACACAGCACGTGACACACGGCACACAGCACGTGGCACACGGCACACGGCACGTGACACAGCACGTGACACACGGCACGTGACACACGGCACACAGCACGTGACACACAGCACGTGACACACGGCACACAGCACGTGACACAGCACGTGACACACGGCATGTGAAACATGACACACAGCACGTGACACACAGCACACAGCACGTGACACACGGCACGTGACACACGACACACGGCACGTGACACACGGCACGTGACACACGGCACATGACACACGACACGTGACACACAGCACGTGACACACGGCACACAGCACGTGACACACGGCACGTGACACACAGCACACGGCACGTGACACACGGCACACAGCACGTGACACACGGCACGTGACACAGCACGTGACACACGGCACACAGCACGTGGCACACGGCACACAGCACGTGACACACGGCACACAGCACGTGACACACGGCACACAGCACGTGACACACGGCACACAGCACGTGGCACACGGCACGTGACACAGCACGTGACACACGGCACGTGACACACGGCACACAGCACGTGACACACAGCACGTGACACACGGCACACAGCACGTGACACAGCACGTGACACACGGCATGTGAAACATGACACACAGCACGTGACACACAGCACACAGCACGTGACACACAGCACGTGACACACGACACATGGCACGCGCCCGCATGCAGCATCGCCTTAAGCGACCATTTTTCTTGCGTGTTCTTCCTGACATGGATCTCGACAACACGTCTGTATTGTGCCAGGTTTGTGAGGACCCGCGGAGCTGCTGGGTCGCTCTTCTGCCACGCCGTCGACATCGGGGAGAAACTGGGAGCAATCCCTCTTCCATGTCCGGCTTGAAAAGTAATTTCATGAAGCGACAACTTTGTGCGTGCGCGTGCTTTTACTTTGTCGATCTTCCCCTACGTGAGGTGGCACCGAAGGAGACGACGTCCAACGTACACGACACGCGTGCCCGTGGCGTGACAATGCGACACGCGTGCCCGTGGCGTGACGATGCGACACGCGTGGAGTTTAGCGGCGGAGATCTGTCGGAGAGGGGGTCTCATTACCAATACCAGCGGTGTCAAGATCGACCTCAGCGGAGGAGGAGGCTCGTGAAGGACGCTACTGGGCAGTTGGAGGCAGTCGCCCTCCAACAACAACGGAGGGCGGAGGAGCGACGCTCACAACAACGAGCGGAGCGCCGGGTGGCTAAAGCGTAGCAAGTTGGCACAGTGGGGGGCACAGGTGGTGCATCAGCCAGTCGTCTCGGTCATCTCAGTCAATCGACCCATGGTACCTGCTGGGTCTGCCCCGTGACCTCCTGCCAGCGGGCGTTCGACACTTCACGTGGCCTCAAGGTGCACGTGGCCTGGCACAAGCGTTGTGGTGACGTCACCGCCACTTAGTGGCGAATGGCGGTTGTTGTTGTTGTGTGTGTGAGTCACTGTGTATGTGTCTGTGTGTCAGTGTGTGTGTGTGGGGAGCGATAGTGTAGTGGTTAGCGCGCTGCACTATGAACCCGGCGACCCGAGTTCGATTCCCGCTCACAGCCAACACCAGTGGCGATTATCTGAACCGGTCCTGGGCCTCCCCTAGGTCGACTCAGCCTCAAATGAGTACCTGGTGCGGTGTGTAAACATCACCACTAGGGAGACAAAGGCGGTCGGGCGTGGTGCTGGCCACCCACCCCCTCGTGTACGGTTGCGGCCTTCATAGGTGCTCGCTAACAGCACTTGCCCCTACAGTCTGTTAAGGCTATATGGGGGATCTTTGTCTTTGTGTGGGGGAGCAGTAGTGTAGTGGTCAGCGCTACGCTGCGCTACAAACCTGGCGACCCGAATTCAATTCCCGCTCACGGCCAACACCGGTGACGATTATCTGAACCGGTCCTCCCCTGAGTACCTGGTGCGATGTGTAAACATCGCCACTCGGGAGACAAAGGTGGTCGGGCGTGGCCTTCATAGGTGCTACTCGCTAACAGCGCTTGCCCCTCCAGTCTGTTCACACAGTGGAGGTGGGGGGAGGGAGCCTTTGTCTTCGAGTGAAAATAAGTATAACCCGTAAAAACAAAGTTTTTCACTCTAAATCCTTTATATGCGTGGCGGCTAGAGTCCTCTCGTCCTCTGGCTTGAGATGGCTGCCACCTATGGGTAAGATGATTGTCTGTAGTATTAAACAATTGGTAATTAAATATTTAATTTGTTTTCCCTAAACAGTGTCAAATTTTGGAAAAAAATTTTGACGAACATTAATTGTCTCGCACAACGAGTCTGTGTGCAAAATGTCAGCTCGATTGGATCACGGGAAGTGGGTTAAACAACGACCGAAAGGTTTGCACGGTCCTAAGCAAGCAAGCAAGCAAGCGAACTTAATATAAAGGATTTAATTAAACAATAAAATGAAGCGTTGTGATCGCCACGCGTTTTCTCTTTTGACGCGCCCCGCCGTGCGAGGCCGTGCGGGGGCCTTCCTACAACGCCGAGGCTACGAGAGAAGAAAACGAAGAAAAGCCAATGCAACTTCATCCAAAAGTCTTGAGTCAGGATGGAAATTGTCTCGTGTTATGCACTGGGTAGTTTAGGCAATGAACCTTGACCCCCGTGTCTCCAAGTGAAGATCCTCGCAAAAAAAAACGTCCGCCGGTTCAACCGGCATTGAGGCAAGGGACCCCGACCCTGCTGATGAACACACTGAATGTGGAAACCAGTTCTTGCCCATGAACGTCCGCCGGTTCAACCGGCATTGAAGCAAGGGACCCCGACCCTGCTGATGAACACACTGAATGCTGGACTGATCCTTGCCTCTAAGCACCTGGGCAGTTTAGCCAGCAGCGATTCACGCGAACCTGGCTCTGCTGACGAGACACCGCGTGTCGAAACCGGACCAAGGATCTGCCCGCGCGCGAATCGTTAAAATGATCGCACTCCCAGAGCTTAAAAAAAATATTTTTCTTGCAGATTTTGTGCCACCAATTATCATGCCACTTGCGCCGCTGTTGACGTCGCGAGATCGGAAATCCGTTGGGAAGTCCCCGAAGAGCGGCGCGAGCCCGCGGAGGCGGACATCACAGAACTACCGCTGAGACCACTTTCTCCTTCAGGTGATGCTCCGATCCAATCGGAACGGAGCCCGCGGAGGCGGACATCACAGAACTACCGCTGAGACCACTTTCTCCTTCAGGTGATGCTCCGATCCAATCGGAACGGAGCCCGCGGAGGCGGACATCACAGAACTACCGCTGAGACCACTTTCTCCTTCAGGTGATGCTCCGGTCCAATCAGAACAGAACCAGCAGAAGCGGACAACACAGAACTACAACTGAGACCACTTTCTCCTTCAGGTGATGCTCCGGTCCAATCAGAACAGAACCAGCAGAAGCGGACATCACAGAACTACAACTGAGACCACTTTCTCCTTCAGGTGACGCTCCGATCCACTCGGAACGGAAACCCAGCAGAAGCGAACATCACAGAACTACCACTGAGACCACTTTCTCCTTCAGGTGACGCTCCGATCCACTCGGAACGGAAATCCAGCAAAAGCGGACATCACAGAACTACCACTGAGACCACTTTCTCCTACAAGTGATGCTCCGATCCAATCGGAACAGAAAACCCAGCAGAAGCGGACATCACAGAACTACCACTGAGACCACTTTCTCCTTCATGTGACGCTCCGATCCACACGGAAAACAGAAAACCCAGCAGAAGCGTACATCACAGAACTACCACTGAGACCACTTTCTCCTTCATGTGACGCTCCGATCCACACGGAAAACAGAAAACCCAGCAGAAGCGTACATCACAGAACTACCACTGAGACCACTTTCTCCTTCATGTGATGCTCCGGTCCAATCGGAATAAAAACCCGTGGAAGCGGTTATCATAGAGCTGCGTCCGAGATCTTAATCAAGTGACATCTGGTTCACTCAACAGCACTTTCACACCGCCCCAGCATATGGGAGTAATGCTCCACGCATGGCAGGCCAGCTGATCATGACAATTCTCTTAGAATTTATGCAAATAAAGTAACGAGAGCAAACTTTAATCTGATGGGGGTTTATTTTTTTTGTTTTTGTTCCCGCAGGAATTGGTGACTGCACTGACCCTGGCAACGCCACCCAACCTCGAGAACCAAGTTCAACCACAGGCGGGTCTCTATGGGTCTCTATGAGAGTCTACGGGTCTATCTGTGAGTCTATGGGTCTCCTTGAAAGTCAAAGGGTGGGTCTATGGGTCTCTGTGTGAGTCGATGGGTCTCTGTGCGAGTCTATGGGTCTCTATGCAAGTCTATGGGTCTCTGTGCGAGTCTATGGGTCTCTGTGCGAGCCTATGGGTCTCTGTGTGAGTCTATGGGTCTCTATGCCAGTCGATGTGTCTCTATGCGAGTCTATGGGTCTCTATGCAAGTCTATGGGTCTCTGTGCGAGTCTATGGGTCTCTGTGTGAGTCTATGGGTCTCTGTGTGAGTCTATGGGTCTCTGTGCGAGTCTATGGGTCTCTATGCAAGTCTACGGGTCTCTATGCGAGTTTATGGGTCTCTATGCGAGTTTATGGGTCTCTGTGTGAGTCTACGGGTCTCTGTGCTAGTCTATGGGTCTCTATGCAAGTCTATGGGTCTCTATGCGAGTTTATGGGTCTCTGTGTGAGTCTATGGGTCTCTGTGTGAGTCTATGGGTCTCTATGCAAGTCTACGGGTCTCTATGCGAGTTTATGGGTCTCTATGCGAGTTTATGGGTCTCTGTGTGAGTCTACGGGTCTCTGTGCTAGTCTATGGGTCTCTATGCAAGTCTATGGGTCTCTATGCGAGTTTATGGGTCTCTGTGTGAGTCTACAGGTCTCTATGTAAGTCTATGGGTCTCTGTGCGAATCTATGGGTCTCTGTGCGAATCTATGGGTCTCTGTGCGAATCTATGGGTCTCTGTGCGAATCTATGGGTCTCTGTGCGAGTCTATGGGTCTCGATGCGCCGACTCTTTATACACACACACCACGCTCTTCCCTTCCGATGCCAGAAGCCACTGGTAGCTTCGCTTTGAAATCATTATCATTATCGAGGTTGATAAACTCATTTCTTTAGAACTGCTCGTTGTTGTTGTTGTTGTGTTTAGTTTGTTGCCCCCCCCCCCCCATCCCCGCACCCCCCGATTCACGCGGTTGGCTACGTACGGTGCGAAAGAAGTTCAACATACTGACAGAGACCCACAGACTCGCAGAGAAACCGATAGACTCACACAGAGACCCACAGACTCACATAGAGACCCATAGACTCACACAGAGACCCATAGGCTTACACAGAGACCCATAGACTTACACAGAGACCCACAGACTCACACAGAGACCCATAGACTTACACAGAGACCCATAGACTCACATAGAGACCCATAGACTCACATAGAGACCCACAGACTCACATAGAGACCCACAG
This sequence comes from Lethenteron reissneri, assembly GCF_015708825.2. Classification (NCBI taxonomy): domain Eukaryota; kingdom Metazoa; phylum Chordata; class Hyperoartia; order Petromyzontiformes; family Petromyzontidae; genus Lethenteron; species Lethenteron reissneri. The sequence continues at coordinate 5,812,813 of NC_083840.1, forward strand.
ACTCACATAAAGACCCACAGACATTTACAGAGACCCACAGACTCAGAGGCCCACAGACTCACACAGAGACCCACAGACTCATAGAGAGACCGATAGACTCACACAGAGACCCATAGACTCACACAGAGACCCACAGACTCACACAGAGACCCAAAGACTCTCACAGAGACCCACAGACTCACAGAGACCCACAGACTCACACAGAGACCCACAGACTCACCTCTCCACACCCTCAAAGACAAAGATCCCCCATATAACCTTAACAGACTGTAGGGACAAATGCTGTTAGCGAGCACCTATGAAGGCCGGCACGGCACGCGAGGGGGTGGGTGGCCAGCACCACGCCTGCACGCGTGCGTTCACGCCTGCGCGCGCGGATGGAGATGCAAACGTCTGCGCGGCGTGTTTCTCGTTGAGTGATAACAAAGATTACGACCGGGAGATGAGCATCAATCCTCAAACCCGCTCACCCATTCACTCACTCACTCACTCACCCACTCACTAATTCTATCGCTCACCCATTCACTCACTCACTCACCCACTCATTCACTCAATCGCTCACTCATTCACTCACTCAATCGCTCACCCATTCACTCACCCACTCATTCAATCGCTCACTCATTCACTCACTCATTCACTCAATCGCTCACACATTCACTCACTCACCCACTCATTCACTCAATTGCTCACCCATTCACTAACTCACTCACCCACTCATTCACTCACCCACCCACTCACTCAATCGCTCACTCACTCGCTCACCCATTCACTCGCTCACTCACCCACTCATTCACTCAATCGCTCACTCATTCACTCACTCATTCCCGCAATCGCTCACCCATTCACTCACCCACTCATTCACTCACCCACTCATTCACTCTATCGCTCACCCATTCACTCATTCACTCGCTCACCCACTCATTCACTCAATCGCTCACCCATTCACTAACTCACTCACCCACTCATTCACTCAATCGCTCACACATTCACTCACTTACTCAATCGCTCACCCATTCACTAACTCACTCACCCACTCAATCGCTCACACATTCACTCACTCATTCACTCGCTCACCCATTCACTCACTCGCTCACTCACCCACTCATTCATTCAATCGCTCACCCATTCCCTCATTCATTCGCTAACCCATTCACTCATTCACTCGCTCACCCATTCACTGAAGGCTACACGGGGGATCTTTGTCTTTATCCCTTGTCAAGGTGGCCTTCTCTCTGTTTTGCCGGCGTCGTCAGCATCATCATTATCGTCATCATCATCGTCAGCAGCATCATCATCATCATAGTCAGCAGCAGCAGGAATGGTCTACCCACTGCTGCATGAAGGCCTCTGAGAAATGCTCTTAAGATGACACTTCACCCAAACAGAGTCGATTTGAGGAGCGTTTCCCATACCCGGAGCCGTGAAACACCTCAAACTAAACTAGAAACAATCTTTACTATACCAGGCAAGGCCCACGGAACTGTGTAGTTCTCCATCAGAAGCCACCTGGCCGTCACCAATGATAGCTCAACGAAGTAACTCATCATCATCACCGTGTGGAACTTGAGAACAACCTCTCCGGGGAGGAATTCCACCTATCTGAGTTTTTAACAGACAACGAGACAAGAAGTCACAGCTTCTCGAGACGCTGGCCTTCCTCAAGAGATGCCGAGATAACAAGGTCATACCCATCGCTTTACTAGGACGGTTTTATTGGAATTTCTCTTTACTTGATGCAGCAATCGTGCTGTGATGGTTCCACCTGAAGACGGAAGCTTGTGTTGCCTCTGAAACGTCGTGATTTTTATTTTATTTGTATTTAACTTTTATAATTTAAATTTTTTAACCTACGTGACTTTACCGAAAAAAACCTAAGAATATGAATCCTTGCAGCCATGAAAGCTTCAAATCTAGAATTTAGAACAACAGCCAAATGCTCTAAAACTCGTGGTGACGTGGAATCTAAATGTGGAGGGGGAAAAACCGGTGGACCCAGGCAAAAATCCACGCCACCACGGGGAGAGACACGTAAACTCCAATATACAGCAGCAGGCGTCAGGGTCGGGATCGAACCCACGACCTCCTGCATGCCAGGCGAGGTAGTTAACATCTCATAGCCACCACGGGGAGAGACACGTAAACTCCAATATACAGCAGCAGGCGTCAGGGTCGGGATCGAACCCACGACCTCCTGCATGCCAGGCGAGGTAGTTAACATCTCCTAGCCACCACGGGGAGAGACACGTAAACTCCAATATACAGCAGCAGGCGTCAGGGTCGGGATCGAACCCACGACCTCCTGCATGCCAGGCGAGGTAGTTAACATCTCATAGCCACCACGGGGAGAGACACGTAAACTCCAATATACAGCAGCAGGCGTCAGGGTCGGGATCGAACCCACGACCTCCTGCATGCCAGGCGAGGTAGTTAACATCTCCTAACCACCACGGGGAGAGACACGTAAACTCCAATATACAGCAGCAGGCGTCAGGGTCGGGATCGAACCCACGACCTCCTGCATGCCAGGCGAGGTAGTTAACATCTCATAGCCACCACGGGGAGAGACACGTAAACTCCAATATACAGCAGCAGGCGTCAGGGTCGGGATCGAACCCACGACCTCCTGCATGCCAGGCGAGGTAGTTAACATCTCCTAGCCACCACGGGGAGAGACACGTAAACTCCAATATACAGCAGCAGGCGTCAGGGTCGGGATCGAACCCACGACCTCCTGCATGCCAGGCGAGGTAGTTAACATCTCCTAGCCACCACGGGGAGAGACACGTAAACTCCAATATACAGCAGCAGGCGTCAGGGTCGGGATCGAACCCACGACCTCCTGCATGCCAGGCGAGGTAGTTAACATCTCCTAGCCACCACGGGGAGAGACACGTAAACTCCAATATACAGCAGCAGGCGTCAGGGTCGGGATCGAACCCACGACCTCCTGCATGCCAGGCGAGGTAGTTAACATCTCCTAGCCACCACGGGGAGAGACACGTAAACTCCAATATACAGCAGCAGGCGTCAGGGTCGGGATCGAACCCACGACCTCCTGCATGCCAGGCGAGGTAGTTAACATCTCCTAGCCATCACGGGGAGAGACACGTAAACTCCAATATACAGCAGCAGGCGTCAGGGTCGGGATCGAACCCACGACCTCCTGCATGCCAGGCGAGGTAGTTAACATCTCCTAGCCACCACGGGGAGAGACACGTAAACTCCAATATACAGCAGCAGGCGTCAGGGTCGGGATCGAACCCACGACCTCCTGCATGCCAGGCGAGGTAGTTAACATCTCATAGCCACCACGGGGAGAGACACGTAAACTCCAATATACAGCAGCAGGCGTCAGGGTCGGGATCGAACCCACGACCTCCTGCATGCCAGGCGAGGTAGTTAACATCTCCTAGCCACCACGGGGAGAGACACGTAAACTCCAATATACAGCAGCAGGCGTCAGGGTCGGGATCGAACCCACGACCTCCTGCATGCCAGGCGAGGTAGTCAACATCTCATAGCCACCGTGGCTGACTTGTAACATCCTACACAATACCACTATCCTGGCCACAGTGACGATTACTGCTGGCAGTAGCGACGATGCTGCTGCTGCTGATAATGATGCTGCTGATGATGATGATACTGCTTATGATGATGGCGCCGATGATGATGACGATGATGATGACGATGATGATGGTGCCGATGATGGTGCCGATGATGGTGTTGCCGTTGATGATGACGATGTTGATGATGTTAATGTTGCCGATGATGATGACGATGTTGATGATGACGATGCTGATGCCACCGATAACCAATCATCACCAATAACTTGAATATTTAGACCAATAGAGATATACAGAGATCCAGTGGTACACAGACACCCACAGAGAGATATTTAGATACCCATAGAGATACACGGAGACCCACAGAGATCATGAAAGACCATCAGGGGAACTCAACATTGCCATTAAAGCTCCCTGGGACTTATTGCAACATGCACAAATAAGACGAGATTCTTAAAAAAAAATAACATATCTGAATCCTTCTGCACATTTACACAAAAGTCAAATGTACAAAACTGCCCGGGTGCAGGCCTTAGGTTTTGTGAATAGCAAATGAGGCGAATTTAAATAAACGCTCATTTAAATACATTATGCGCGTGTGTGTGTGTGTGCGTGTGCGCGCGCGCGTGTGTGTGTGCGCGCGTGTGTGTGCGTGCGTGTGCGCGCGTGTGTGTGCGTGTGTGCGCGCGTGTGTGCGTGTGTGCGCGCGCGTGTGTGTGTGTGCGTGTTTCTCGTTGAGTGATCACAAAGATCACGACAGGGAGATGAGCGTCAATCCTCAAACCCGCTCACTCTATCGCTCACCCATTCACTCACTCACTCATTCACTCCATCGCTCACCCATTCACTCACTCACTCATTCACTCTATCGCTCACCAATTCACTCACTCACTCACCCATTCACTCACTCACTAACTCACTCACCCACCCATTCACTCTATCGCTCACCCATTCACTCACTCACTCACCCACCCACCCATTCACTCAATCGCTCACCCATTCACTCTATCGCTCACCCATTCACTCAATCGCTCACCCATTCACTCTATCGCTCACCCATTCACTCTATCGCTCACCCATTCACTCTATCGTTCACCCATTCACTCACTCACCCACTTATTCATTCAATCGCTCACCCATTCACTCACCCACTCAATCGCTCACCCATTCACTCACCCACTCAATCGCTCACCCATTCACTCATTCACTCGCTCACCCATTCACCGAAGGCTACACGGGGGATCTTAGTCTTCATCCCTTGTCAAGGTGGCCTTCTCTACGTTTTGCCGAGAAGCGGCGTGTCCGCCATCAGCTTCTGTGAGACACAGAACTCAACGCAGCTCCCACTCTGTCAATGGACTGTCAAAGTGTTTAGACTGTAAACTAATTTTTTCGTGTTCCAGGTAAACACATTCCTGCTGCGGAGGGAGCTGGTAGGAACACGTCGGGTTGCTCGGTCAATGGCCTGCAGGGTCAACGGCGGCGTGGTGTATTCCGCACATATGGGCGAACTGTGAGGGCGGGCACAAGCCGGCGTGAGTAGGTGAAACGTTGAGTTTTATAAGGGCACCACGGGGTGACCAGCCCCTCCCCACCCAGCCCCACCCACCAACCCGCCCACACTCACCCACCCACACTCACCCACCCACCCACACTCACCCACCCACCCACCCACACTCACCAATCCACACTCGCCAACTCACCCACCAACCCACACTCACCCACCCACACTAACCCACCCACACTCACCAACCCACCCACACTCACCAACCCACACTCACCAACCCACACTCACCAACCCACCCACACTCACCCACCCACACTCACCCACCCACACCCACCCACCCACACCCACCCACCCACACTCACCAACCCACACTCACCCACCACCCACGCTCACCCACCCACACTCAGCCACACTCACACAACCACCCACACTCACCCCCACCCACCCACCCACTCACCCACCCACCCACCACCCCACCCACTCACGTCTGCAGGAGCCGCTCGTCCCCCGCCGTGAGCAACCCGCCGCGGTATCCGCCCTTCGAGTGGTCGCGGCGCGAGGAGCAGGGCAGCGCGGGAGCCCGCGGGCGCACGCACACCCAGCGCTCGCTCGCCTCCCTCCGGCCCGACAAGTCGCACAGCGGCCGGCGGCCCCCGGGGGCCCGGACCGGCCGCCGCCACGGCCACCGCCACCACCGCCGCCACCACGGGGAGGGCGATGGGGGCGGCGATGGGGGCGGGGAGAGGTATTCTGGGAGGATGTTGCACTCGGTGGTCTCGGAGAGAGTGCCCAGGCGGAAGAGACTCCTGCCAGGAGAGGGGATGACGATGGCAATTGTTATAGTGATTGGAGCAATTGTCCATTGTTTTTGTTGTTGTTGGACTCATTGTTATTTTTGCTCACCCCCACACTCACCGCCACACTCACCGCCACACTCACCCCCACTCTCACCCCCACACTCACCGCCACACTCACCCCCCACCACACTCACCCATTCATTCGCTCGCTCACCCCCACACTCACCCCCACACTCACCCCCACACTCACCCCCACACTCACCCCCACACTCACCCCCACACTCACCCCCACCCATTCATCTGCACTACGAGGTTGACCAATAGGTCCAGGCAGGATCAGTCACCGGCACCACCATCATCGTCATCACCACCATCACAACCAACACTGTCATCACAACCACCACCATCATCACCACCACTACCGTTGTCGTCGTCGCCACCGTCATTATTATCACCACTACCACCACCAACATCACCACCGTCATCGCCATCATCATCGTTGTCATCGTCGTCACCATTGTTGTCGTCATCGTCGCCATCACCACCACCGCCGTCATCGTCATCATCGTCGTCATCAACATCATCATCGTCGTCGTCATCGTCGTCATCGTCGTCACAGTCGTCATGGTCGTGGTGGTGGCCCCGCACTCGACCTGAAGTAGACCTTGTCGGGCCGCTCCTCCCGCAGGCGCGCCAGCAGCTGGACGGCCTCGGCGGGGTGCACGAGGCTCACGGCCACCGTGGCGGCGCCGGCCCACGCCAGCGGGAAGGCCACGCCGTAGGTGCCGTCCCCTCGGTCCGCGTACCGCACGGCGGGGACGGCCGCACGGCCCACGGGGACCGAGAGCAGACGGGCCTGGGGGGACGCGTGGAGACACGGGGGGACACGTGGGGAGACGTGGACACACACACGCGTGGAGACACGGGGGGAGACACGGGGGGACGCGTGGAGACGCGGGGGGACACGTGGGGAGACGTGGGGGGAGATATGGGGGGAGACACGGGAGGAGACGCGGGGGGAGACACGGGGAGACGTGGACACACACGCGGGGGGAGACACGGGGGGACACGGGGAGACGTGGACACACACGCGTGGAGACACGGGGGGAGACACGGGGGGATGCGTGGAGACACGGGGAGACACGTGGGGAGACGTGGACACACGCGCGGGGAGACACGGGGGGAGACACGGGGGGAGACACGGGGGGAGACACGGGGGGAGACACGGGGGGAGACACGGGGGGAGACACGGGGGGAGACACGGGGGGAGACACGGGGGGAGACACGGGGGGAGACACGGGGGGAGACACGGGGGGAGACACGGGGGGAAACACGGGGGGAGACACGGGGGGAGACACGGCGGGAGACACGGGGGGAGACACGGGGGGAGACACGGGGGGAGACACGGGGGGAGACACGGGGGGAGACACGGGGGGAGACACGGGGGAGACACGGGGGGAGACACGGGGGGAGACACGGGGGGAGACACGGGGGAGACACGGGGGGACGCGTGGAGACACGGGGAGACACGTGGGGAGACGTGGACACACACGCGCGGGGAGACACGGGGGAAGACACGGGGGGGACGCGTGGAGACGCGCGGGGAGACACGGGGGGAGACACGGGGGGAGACGCAGGGGGAGACGCGCGGGGAGACACGGGGGGAGACACGGGGGGAGACGCGGGGGGAGACGCGGGGGGAGACACGGGGGAACGGAGACACGGGGGAGACACGGGGGGACACGGGGAGACGTGGACACACACGCGTAGACACGGGGGGAGACACGGGGGGACGTGTGGAGACACGGGGGGAGACACGGACACACACGCGGGGGGGGGAGACACGGGGGGAGACGCGGGGGGAGACACGGGGGGACGGAGACACGGGGGGACACGGGGAGACGTGGACACACACGCGTAGAGAGACACGGGGGGACGCGTGGTGACACGGGGGGAGACACGGGGGGGGTGGGACGGGGGGGGGGGGACGGGGGGGAGGGGCTGCGTGGCTCCACCCACCTCTAGGAAGTCTCCGCCGTAGCCCTTGGGGCGGCCCAGGTGGTCGTGCGCCCGCACCGTCACCTCCAGCGTGCCGCCCACCACCAGCCGCCCCGTCGGGGACGTCACCTCCACCCAGCTGTGCGCTGCGGATGTGGTGGCCTGGGGGGGGGGGAGGGGTGGAGGGGGGGGGGTGGAGGGGGGGGTTTGGTTGGGTATGTGCAGCGGAAATTCTCTTCCCGCATTCATCCCCACGGATCGTCTCCCACTCTCCGTTGGCTCTCCTCCCGTCTCGCTGCACTACCAGACAGCCCCCGCTGTACGGCACGCGGCCACGGTCGTCATCATCGTCATCATCGTCGCTTTCTTTCGTCCATTCGGTGACGCATTGGGGGGTCAAACGCCACCACCCCCGATCTCGTGTGAGGTTTTTTTCTTCTGCTCACAACAAACATCGACTCGAAATCTGCTGTCGTTTAAAAATAAAATAAATAATTTCGTCCCACTTGCACCGCTCTGGTCCACACTTTCACCCACTCACCCACATGTCCACTCACCCACTCACTCGCCCACCCACATGTCCACTCACCCACTCACTCCCCCACCCACATGTCCACTCACCCACTCACTAACTCACCCACATGTCCACTCACCCACTCACTCACTCACCCACATGTCCCACTCACCCACTTACGCGCTCACCCACATGACAACTCACCCACTCGCCCACATGTCCACTCACCAACTCACCCACTCACCCACATATCCACTCACCCACTCACTCACTCACCCACATATCCACTCACCCACTCACTCACTCACCCACATATCCACTCACCCACTCACTCATTCATGCACTCGCCCACTTACACACTCACTCACGCAGCCACTCACCCACCTATTTACCAACTCACCCATTCACCCACCCAGTCGCCCCCCTCACTCATGCACTCGCCCACTTACACACCCGCCTACGCAATTATTCATGCACCCACTCACACACCCATACATCCTCTCATGCACCCATTCACTCACGAAACCCACTCATTCACTCACTAAGCCACTCATTCACTCACAAACCCACTCATTCAACCACCCACTCACACACTCGCACACACACCCACCCACACTCTCAACCACCCACACACGTGCCCGCACTCACTCACTTATCCACTCACCCATTCACTCAAGCACCCACCCACACACCCACCACACACCCACCCACACTCTCAACCATCCACTCAACCACCCACTCAACCACCCACTCAACCACGCACTCAACCACCCACTCAACCACCCACACAACCACCCACACAGCCACCACTCAACCACCCACTCTCAACCACCCAGGCAACCACCCACCCTACATAAACCCAGGTCAAACTGAAACTTTTATACATTTGCTTACACGTTTGCATGTTTGCCACCATCCAAACGTATTTTGACTACCAGCTCGGCTACCGTTCTGCTACGTGTCAAGACACGTGTAGTATTTCACCAAACATGATTGTCAACATTAACTTATATGCCTTGGCACCCCCAGGGTGCCTTACGCCACATTATAGAACCGCAGAGCTTGGGCAATCACTGGGGATTTGAATGTTACCCTCCCCCCCCACCCACTTTGCATGCAAGGGTTTGTCTCGGGTTTCTTTCCACGGTGGCCCGCAGATGTTGACTACCTCGCCTGGTATACAGGAGGTCGTGGGTTCGATCGCGACCCTGACGTTGCCTGCTGTATATTTGGAGTTTGCATGTCTCTCTCTCATCATCATCACGGTGGCTAGGAGATCTCAACTACCTCGCCTGGTCTACAGGAGGTCGTGGGTTCGATCCCGACCCTGACGCCTGCTGCTGTATATTTGGAGTCTCTCTCTTTCTCATCATCATCACGGTGGCTAGATGTTAACTACCTCGCCTGGTATACAGGAGGTCGTGGGTTCGATCGCGACCCTGAAGATGCCTGCTGCTGTATATTTGGAGTTTTCGTGTCACTCTCTCATCATCATCATCATCACGGTGACTAGGAGATGTTAACTACCTCGCCCGGTCTACACGAGGTCGTGGGTTCGATACCGACTGCTGCTGCTGCTGTATATTTGGAGTCTGCATGTCTCTCTCTCTCATCATCACGATGGCTAGGAGATGTTGACTACCTCGCCTGGTCTACAGGAGGCCGTGGGTTCGATCGCGACCCTGAAGATGCCTGCTGCTGTATATTTGGAATTTGCGTGTCTCTCTCTCTCATCATCATCACAGTGGCTAGGAGATCTCAACTACCTCGCCTGGTCTACAGGAGGCTGTGGGTTTGATCCCGACCCTGACGCCTGCTGCTGTATATTTGAAGTTTTCGTGTCTCTCTCATCATCATCATCACGGTGGCTAGGAGATGTCAACTACCTCGCCTGGTCTACAGGAGGCTGTGGGTTCGATCCCGACCCTGACGCCTGCTGCTGTATATTTGGAGTCTCTCTCTCTCTCATCATCATCACGGTGGCTAGGAGATGTTGACTACCTTGCCTGGTCTACAGGAGGGCCGTGGGTTCGATCGCGACCCTGAAGATGCCTGCTGCTGTATATTTGGAGTTTGCGTGTCTCTCTCTCTCCGTGGTCGCGTGGACTTTTCTCCGGGTCCTCTGGTTTTTTTCCCTCTGATGAGAACTGGGCATGAGCCTGCCAGCAGGGGGCGGTCTTGCTTTTCCCAAACCGAGTAAAAGCAGCTTCCTCTCCTGCTTCTGCCGCAGAGGTCACAACCGGGGTACCCGATACCCGTACCCTACACGATACCCGGCTACCCGTACCCGGCCGGGTACGGGTAGCCGTTTGCGACCCTGGTGCGGCTGGGTACGGGTAGGCCGTGAGTCACTGGTGAGTCACCGTTTGTCACTCATTTCCCAACGTCTCGTCTCTTCTCACAATTCAAGTTCCTAGAATCAACCCACCCGCGCCTGCAACATGGCTTCATCCCAGAGGTCGCATTCAGGTACCCGATACCCGTACCCTACCCGTACCTGACCGGGTACGGGTAGTATTCTTAGGTTTTTTCGGTAAAGTCACGTTTTACCTACGTGACTTTACCGAAAAAACATAAGAATATGAATCCTTGCAGTCACGAAAGCTTCAAATCTGGGTACGGGTAGGGTACGGGTACGGCCGGGTACGGGTACCCGTTTGCGACCCTGGTGCGGGCGGGTACGGGTAAGGAATCAAAACCCGTTTGCGACCTCTGATACAAACGTTGATTCTGAATGCGTAGAGGCGAGGGTGAAACCCGGCAGCCCAAACCTCGTAGGCCACAGGCCACCGTGGCGGAGAGGGCCAGCGTAGCTCCCGCATCAGGCCTCATCCTCGGCCTGCTCCCGGGGGCTTGGGGTCGGGGACCCGCCGGGCGAGTCCCAGGCTGCGCGCGGCGCCAGGCCTCGTCTGGAAGCTTCCAATGCACCTGCACGCGCAAGCACGCAGGCAAAGACAAAGGTCACCCCCGCCGCCTAGGTAGCCTCTAACGGGCTGCCGGGGCAAGTGCTGTTCGAGGAGTGTCTCCCACCCCCCCCCCCCCCCCCGCCAAGGGAGGCGATGTTTTACACGTCGCACCAGGAACTCGTCACGAGGCCGAGGCGACCTAGGGTAGGCCCACGACCTGGTGGGCGGTGGCCGTGGCGATCGAACTCGGGTCACTGGCGGGTTCGTAGCGCAGCGCGCTAACCGCTGCACGACCACTCCCCACCATTACCAACAACCGCGCCATTCGCCACTAAGTGGCGGTGACGTCACCACGGCGCCTGTGCCAGGCTATGTGCACCTTGAGGCCACGTGAAGTGTCGAAAGGCTCGCTGACATCAGGTCTTGGGACAGACCTGGCAGGTGCCGTGGGTTGGTTGACTAAGATGACTGGTAGATGCACCACCAGCTGTACCCCCTATAGTGCCAACTTGCTGCGTTTTAATTGCCCGGCGCTCTTGCGAGCGTCACTCCTCCGCCCCCCGTTGTTGCTGGAGGGCGACTGCCTCCAATTGCCCAGCAGCGTCCTTCACGAGCCTCCTCCACAGAGGCCGATCGTGACACCGCTGGTACCAATCATCGGCAAGTCCACTCAGCTCCACGTCCTCCTGTACCACATCACTCCATCTCCTCTCTAGCCCGTGCTGCGCCCGTTTAGCCCCCTCGATCCGGCCGAACAAAAGCTGTTTTGGCATACGGTGGCTGGGCATGCGGGCTACATGACCCAGCCAACGCAGGCTTGCCTGCCGGAGGAGCTCACCGATGGGACTTTGCCCAGATCTTTCATGGATTTGTGAGCTCCTCACACAATCCAGCCTGCTTAAACCCAGGATGGATCGTAGGCAGGCCAGCCTAAATGTTTCCAACCGGCGAAGATGTTCCATTACGGGGGTCCACGTTTCACAAGCGTAGAGAAGGGAGGGAATGACTGTGGCCGAGAAGACTTGAAGCTTCGTGCGGAGCGACAGACCAGGTAGCTTCCACACAGCATTACGCAACCGATGAAAAGATATTGCCGCTCGACTGATTCGGAGTGAGACCTCTGCTGTTAAACCGGAGCCGGGCATGAGCACACTGCCCAGGTATGGGAAACTCTCCACTCTCTCCACTACTGCCCCATCACCGATTGGAAGTTGTGGGGGTGGAGTGTCCGATGGTACAAAATACCCAGGCAGGTGCCTAGTTTTGGTGGGGCTGATGGTAAGGCCCCACCTCTTAGTGGCACTCTCCACATGGACGGACACAGATGGCCAAACATACACACACAGACGGACAAACACACACACACTCAACAACCGCCATTCGCCACTAAGTGTCGGTGACGTCACCACGACGCTTGTGCCAGGCCAAGTGCACCTTGAGGCCACGTGGAGTGTCGAACGCCCGCTGGCAGGAGGTTACGGGGCAGACCCAGCAGGTGCCACGGGTCGACTGACCGAGATGACCGAGATGACTGGCTGATGCACCACCTGTGCCTCCTACTGTACCAACTTGCTCTCACACACTCACTCAGACGGACACGCGGACACGGACGGAGGGACGGTACCCGCACCGTGATCCAGATGAGCACGGCGGCCGTGGCGAGGAGTGAGGACCATCCGCGGAGAAGACGCATCGAGAGGGCATTCATCCCTGCGGCAGAGTCGCACACAAAGACAAAGGTCCCCCGCGTAGCCTACACAGAACCCTGCACGAGCGAGTGAGTGCGAGTGGAACACACTGGCACGCACATACACGCGCGTACGCCTGGTGAACCGGCAAATCACTCACTCGCGCGCGCGTGTACAGAACTCACACCCCACTGAACCAGTATTGCAAGTGCCAGCTAAGAAAAACAAACGTCTTTTTCTAATAAAAATCCATCTCCGAGGACGATGTCACACTCCAGTTCGCATGTCACTCCGAAGCGATAATGCCTCAAGATCCCTGTGGGTGTGGGGCGAGTGGTAGTGTCAACTACACAGCAGCAAACTAAACTCTAAACTATATTTATTTTACGAGGTACGGCCTCGCTGAGCTGTAAAGCTCTTGTTTTTTTAGAAGCGACCTTCCTGCCAAAAATTATGGCTCAACGAAGCGGCTCATCATCATCATCATCACGTAGAAATGAATAGCAGCAGCTGTCAAAATACTCTTAAACTCCACGCGTGGTGGTGGTGATGTCGATTCTAAATGTGGAGGGGGAAAAACCGGAGCACCTGGAGAAAAATCCAGGGAGTGAGAGAGCGAGAAAGGGACCCGAAAACTCGAAAATATAGCAAAGGTGTCAGAAGCATTGCAAGTGGACCGACCAAAACGTCACCTCCATTTCACCCAACGTCCTCGGCTACTGCCATCAACATGCGCGAACTCCGGATCATTTGGGGGGGGAGGGGGGTAGAAAAAAAACACACACAAAATCTGACAAGATATGTCTCTTTGGTTTAAAGACATTTTTTAAAAAACTTGATTTTAAGCTTTCGTGACTACAGGAATTCATGCTCTCTGGTTCTTTCGGGGAAGTCACGTGGGTAGAAAAAAATAATAAAATAAAATAAAACACGACGTCGCAACACAAGCGTCCGTCTTCAGGTGAGACATTTTTAAAAAAGTTGGTAAAAAAAAGTTTTTCAATGCACACACAATTTCATTTTCACCCTAAGGTGCAACATCTATTATTTTGACCACAGAATTAATCGCATTGGATGTGCCGATTTAAAAGTGGGTGGCATCCTTGAGCAAAATGTTTCTCTTTATGCAAGCAACCCACTTTTATTCGGCATGTGAAATGCGATTAATTCTGGGGTCAAAAACACATTCCTGCTGCGGAGGGAGCTGGTAGGAACGTCGGGTTGCTCGGTCAATGGCCTGCAGGGTCAACGGCGGCGTGGTGTATTCCGCAAATATGCCCGACTGTGAGGGCGGGCACAAGCCGGCGTGAGTAGGTTAAACGTTGAGTTTTATAAGGGCACCACGGGGTGACCAGCCCCTCCCCACCCAGCCCACCCCTCCCACCCAGCCCCTCCCCACCCCACCCTCCCCACCCAGCCCCTCCCCACCCCACCCTCCCCACCCAGCCCCTCCCCACCCTCCCCACCCAGCCCTTCCCCACCCTCCCCACCCAGCCCCTCCCCACCCCACCCTCCCCACCCAGCCCCTCCCCACCCTCCCCACCCAGCCCTTCCCCACCCTCCCCACCCAGCCCCTCCCCACCCTCCCCACCCAGCCCCTCCCCACCCTCCCCACCCAGCCCCTCCCCACCCAGCCCCTCCCCACCCTCCCCACCCAGCCCCTCCCCACCCTCCCCACCCAGCCCCTCCCCACCTCCCCTCCCCACCCAGCCCCTCCCCACCTCCCCTCCCCACCCAACCCCTCCTTCCCCACCCAGCCCCTCCCTGCACGACGGACACAATAATCCCCTGTGGGCTGGTGTAACCAGGAGGTTCCTACCAGTATAATTGGTTTTGTACTTTAGAGTGCAAATTAAATTGCGTGCATTGAAAACTTTCGTCATTTTTTATTACCTAATTTGTGTAATTACCCTGTAGAGACGATAATGATGGCTCTGCCTATGCCAACCCTCGTCCAAGCAATAAATAAAAACGTGTACACATTGTATTCAGCCATGATCCCGAAAGCTTCCGTGTTAAACGGCAGTCAGATTGCAAATGTTGCGGTGGGTTCATGCTCCAATACACCACCGGTGTGTACTGCATTAGTAAACTACACTGTACACTACACTATACACTACACTAAAATGTGTGATTATTAATTATAAAAATTAAGTCAATGACACGAATTGGCACTGAACGTCAAAATAGGTTCACTGTGTTGACCGAGTAGGTACCAATGGCTCAAGTAAAGTCTGGCTGCACTGCTGATGAGACACGTGAATGTCGAAACCAGTGCACAGTGGTGACCGTGTGGGTACCAATGGTTCAACTAAAGTCTGGCTGCAATGCTGATGAGACACTTGGACATCGAAACCGGTGCACAGTGTTGATCGTGTGGGTACCAATGGTTCAACTAAAGTCTGGCTGCACTGCTGATGAGACACTTGGACATCGAAACCGGTGCACAGTGTTGATCGTGTGGGTACCAATGGTTCAACTAATGTCTGGCTGCACTGCTGATGAGACACTTGGACATCGAAACCGGTGCACAGTGGTGATCGTGTGAGTACCAGTGGCTCAACTAAAGTCTGGCTCCACTGCTGATGAGACACTTGAACGTCGAAACCGGTCAACAGTTTCGAGACTGCGAGAGGTTCGAGCCGAAACGTCGCCCCGGAAACGCGCACAGCGAGGCCGCTTACCTCGTCAAAAGGCGCCGTGCCACGTGCTGTTACGTGGGTCTCGCCTTCATTGTTGTTGTTGTTTACTCGCGGCGTGGCTGCTGCTGTTGTTGTTGTTGTTTACTCGCGGCGTGACTGCTGCTGTTGTTGTTGTTGCGAAACAATTGGAGAGGGCTCGGGGCCTATCAGACAGAAGCAACCAAAGGACGGCGGCGGCGGCCACGCGCGCGCGCGCACACAGAAGTCGTGGTCCATGACAAATCACAAGCGGCGAATCGATTCTAGGGATTTCCTACCGAGGGAATCGAAACCTTGGCTCGATCCGCAGGTTGTTGGAGCACGCGCGGCGGAATCGATTTGCGAACGATTCAGCTGTCGTAGGCGGGAATCGATTTTGTAACGCCAGTTGATTGAGGGGGGGCATGTAATCGATTAATTTAGTAGAGGGGAAACTGTTGACGGAATCGAAACTTTAAGATGAATGGGTTATCGATTCGTTTAGTCGCGATTCGCTATCTCAACAAAATTATTTGAGCGGGATGGAATCGATTCCTAGGAAAATAAGAAATCGGAATCTATATTTAGACAAATCAGAATTAAAATCTATATTTAGACAAATCAGAATGAAAATCTATATTTAGACAAATCAGAATGAAAATCTATATTTAGACAAATCAGAATTAAAATCTATATTTAGACAAATCAGAATGAAAATCTATATTTAGACAAATCAGAATTAAAATCTTTATTTAGACAAATCAGAATGAAAATCTATATTTAGACAAATCAGAATGAAAATCTATATTTAGACAAATCAGAATGAAAATCTATATTTAGACAAATCAGAATTAAAATCCATATTTAGACAAATCAGAATGAAAATCTATATTTAGACAAATCAGAATGAAAATCTATATTTAGACAAATCAGAATGAAAATCTATATTTAGACAAATCAGAATGAAAATCTATATTTAGACAAATCAGAATGAAAATCTATATTTAGACAAATCAGAATTAAAATCCATATTTAGACAAATCAGAATTAAAATCTATATTTAGACAAATCAGAATGAAAATCTATATTTAGACAAATCAGAATGAAAATCTATATTTAGACAAATCAGAATGAAAATCTATATTTAGACAAATCAGAATGAAAATCTATATTTAGACAAATCAGAATGAAAATCTATATTTAGACAAATCAGAATGAAAATCTATATTTAGACAAATCAGAATTAAAATCCATATTTAGACAAATCAGAATTAAAATCTACATTTAGACAGATCAGAATTAAAATCCATATTTAGACAAATCAGAATTAAAATCTATATTTAGACAAATCAGAACTAAAATCTATATTTAGACAAATCATAATTAAAATCTATATTTAGACAAATCAGAATGAAAATCTATATTTAGACAAATCAGCATTAAAATCTAAATTTAGACAAATCAGAATTAAAATCTACTACCACCACGTGACTTTTCTTTCGAAGAAGACGTGCTGCACATCACCGGCATGTGTGTGGTACATGGCGTGCTCCAGCCGGAGCGACGCTCACAACAACGAGCGGAGCGCCGGGTGGATAAAGCACAGCAAGTTGGCACAGTAGGGGGGCACAGGTGGTGCATCAGCCAGTCATCTCGGTCATCTCAGTCAGTCGACCCGTGGCACCTGGGTCTGCCCCGTGACCTCCTGCCAGCGGGCATTCGACACTCCACGTGGCCTCAAGGTGCACATGGCCTGGCACAAGCGTCGTGGTGACGTCACCGCCACTTAGTGGCGAATGGCGCTTGTTGCTCCAGCCGAAGCCGCGCCTTGAGCAGGCCCCTGACCACTGGAAACCCCCACAGAGAGCCGTGCAGGTAGCTCACTGGGAGCATTACCTGGCAAACCCAAAAATAATTGGTTTAGTTTTTGTTTCGTTTCAGCATCTGATCGCCTGTTGCATTGCTGGACAGTGCAAGACCCCTTATTGTTAAGCGACATGTTGACTCGGGTGTGGACCCATCAACTTCAGAGTTGTGTTTTTGTTTGCATTATGGCTGTAGGTATTGTGGTCTATGCAAACATGACTCCTTGTAAAAAAAAGTTGTCAGTTTTGTTGCCAGATAGAAGGGTAAAAAAAAACAATTCTCATATTTTTTTACTAGCAAATGAGGTTCCAATGATGTTGACCAACGATGGGGCCCTTTCCTCTCCGTCCGATACGGGGGGGGGGGTCCGGGTTCAACGACCCAACAAAGACACAACAACGACACCACAACGACGCAAACTTGCAGCACGTGCCTCTGTGCACGGAATGTTACACATTTGGACGCATTCGGCAGGCCAGGAGGCTATTCTTAGATTTTGAGTTTTCGCGACTGCAGTGATCCATACTCATCTTTCGGTAAAATCGCCCTCTTCGGCAATTGTTTCTTGCTGGGGTTGTCCCACCTGATGTGTTTATACCTACGTGACTTTACCGAAAGAAGAAAAGAGTATGAGGCTATTCCTGGCACGAGTTCCACTCCAGAGGAAAGTTTACGAAGACGTGGCCCAGAGAATTATGATACTCCGACTGATGCTCCTGCTGCTGTTGTGGAGTGACTCATGCAGCCAGCTATGGCTGCAGGGTTTTGGGTAGTACATGTTGTTTATGTACCGTTTATTGTGAAAATTCCGTCACAGTTCCTATGATCACTGTTACATTGCTTTTATGGCTTTATTTTGATGATTTCGAAAAGTTTTTTTGGTTTGGCCATGTTTGTTTGTTGTAGTACGGAGTTAGACTGATGGCCTTAATCTAAGTTGTCTTGTGGTTGTTGTTGTTTGACTTGCATCCCACTGGGATTTGTGCACACAGCGTTGGTGTACGGTGCTTTTTCTGCAATATTTTGCTGTCTTTTCTTGGATTTTCTGTTTGCACTTAGTCACATAGTCACTTTAAGATGTTTTCTTGTTCATGTTTTTGTTTGTTGCGGTTGCACCCGCAATACCTAATACATGAACTTGAACTTGAACCACACAACTCCTTCACCTCCAGCCCACGGCCGCACCGTCCCGAACTGGACATCTTCTGAGTAAAGAGCTTTACAGTTCATCGGGTTTCTCTCCACCGGAAGTAAATGGAGATCCTGTCGGATGTTTGTTGTGTAAATCGTTTACACCATTGGAACCTCATTTGCCAGTAAAACATATAATTGTTTTTTTTACCCTTTTATCTGGCAACAAAACTGACACCTTTTTTTTACAAGGAGTCATGTTTGCATAGACCACAATACCTGCAGTCATAATGCAAACAAAAACATAACTCTGATGTATGCACTGTCCTTTTGGCGTCATCTGGTCCAACACCATGTGAGACTCGGCTCTAAGGAAAGCTGTCTCGGGTGTGGACCAATCAACTTCAATGACAGTGCATACATTATCAGAGTTATGTTTATTGTTTGCATTATGACTGCAGGTATTGTGGTCTATGCAAACATGACTCCTTGTAAAAAAAAAAGGTGTCAGTTTTGTTGCCAGATAAAAGGGTAAAAAAAACTATTATCTTAATTTATCTGCTGTGCGGTTATCGGTAATTCAGTGTCAACATCTCCATTCTATTGCGAGAATGCTGCTGTTGTTGTTGTTGTTTCTGCTGGCTTGCCTCAATGTTGGTGAATCAGACTTGTATGTAATTGATGTATGGATTACGTATTTGTAGTTATTGACGTTCTCTACGTTTGCATTTTGTTTTGCTGTTGTAGCTTTGCTGTGACCCGTGCCCATAACTGGACGTCTGTTGTAAAAAGAGCTCCCTCCCTCTCTCTGCCTCCGCCCCCCTCTGTCTATTTAAGGCCACCCCACAGAGACGATCACCCCTCTCTGTACCTGTGTTATTCTCTCTCTCTATGTATCTTGGTGATATCTGTCTGCTTATATGTCTGTCTGTGGTTTTCTGGTTAGATTTTGTGTCGCTATTTCATTATACCTGATGATGATTGCTTGTGTTGCAATCGAAACGTCGTATGCTAGTATTTAATTTATTATTTATCCTTATACGTGACTTTACCGAAAGAACCAAAGAATAAAAAGAGCTTTATAGCTAATCGGATTTCTGCTGCTGCTGCTGCGGTCTAAATAAAGATTTCGCGGAAGGTGACGTCATCGCGGTGGAATGTAAATTGTTCCACTGGAGACGATGACGTCACCCGTGTTGTTTCCGTCTCCGTTACACCTGGACGGGTGGCGCGTGACGTCACGTGCAGGCGAGAAAGTTCGGGCTGAACGATTTTGGGGGACTGATCTAATTGGGATTTTTTTTCTGACAGATGTTGCGATTTGATTTGCGATTAAATCTTTTTAAAGTCAAGCTTCAGTCCAATACTCATTGTGTAATATATTTAAAAACATGTGATGGGGCATTACCACGTGATACCATCAAGATATGAACTGCTCTTTAAATTCTAATGCAAGGATGATAACTTAAAATATATCCATTGCTTCCAACATGTATTTATTCAAATGTTTTAATGGGAATAGAACAATGAAACATATAACAATTTACATTTCTATTTAAAGCTTTCGTGACTGCAGGGATTCATCTTCTTGGTTCTTTCGGTAAAGTCCAATTACTTTCTTATTGGAATTGTTTGATTTTGTATTATTATAACTTTATTTATTAAACTTAACAATTGTTCTATGTCTTCTTGGTTCTTTCGGTAAAGTCACGTAGAAGGGAAATAATAAAATAATAAAAATAAAACAATTAAATAATTCTCACGACGTTTCGGCCCCAACGCAAGCAGCCGTCCTCAGGTGAAGAACAGGTCTGTCGGAAAGACAGTGTCATTTCAGACACTGTCTTTATTTTATTATGTTTTATTTTTATTATTTTATTATTTCCCTTCTACGTGACTTTACCGAAAGAACCAAGAAGACATATAACAATTGTTAAGTTGAATAAATAAAGTTAGAATAATACAAAATCAAACAATTCCAATGAGAAAGTAATTGGACTTCTCAAATCGCAAAAAAATCGCAGCCTTTGAGATTTGCTAATCGCATTGTTTCAAATTTCGATTTGAAATCGAACAATCGTTCAGCCCTAGTCCATCGCCTATAGGGGGGCAAATGAATAGAAGAGTTCCCCATCAGCATCAGCCACGGAGCGTGGGTTGGTGGGAGGCGGAAGGACTTCTGGGGTTAAACTTTCAACTTATCACCGCAGGGATATCTTTATTCACAAGGATCTTGTCCGTAAATAATTATGCTCCTTACTTGTGTGACCTCGTGTTGTTGTTGTGGTTTTTGTTGTTACGGTTAACAATCATCAGGTTTCACACACGGTTTGGATTAAAAGCATTTCATTTAAAACTAAACTGCAGTTTTTGTTGTGGAATGTTGTGGATTTGCTCTCCAACACACCAGTGTGCTGTACTAGTAACGAATTGGTATCTTCTAAGTGACAAGCTCGTACAAATTGGCTGTGTCGGGTGGTGGCGGGTTTAACGACACATTTTTATTTACTCGATCAAACCCGAGAAACTGTTTTAGGGATGATATTTGTCGCGAAAGCCTAAGTGTTAAACTCTTTTTTGTTTCGATTTAAAGCTTTCGTGACTGCAGGGATTCATCTTCTTGGTTCTTTCGGTAAAAGCACGTAGAAGGGAAATAATAAAATTATAAAAATAAAACATAATAAAATAATTTTCACGACGTTTCGGCCACAACGCAGTCTCCCCGACAGACCTGGTCTTCACCTGAGGACGGCTGCTTGCGTTGTGGCCGAAACGTCGTGAGAATTATTTTATTATGTTTTATTTTTATTATTTTATTATTTCCCTTCTACACGTTATTTTATGATAGCTCAACGAAAGTGGCTCAGCATCATCATCATCAAGGGGACGTATATAGCAGAAGCCAAATACTCTAAACGCGTGACGTTGATTCTGAAAATGGAAGGAAAACCCTTGAGACAAATCCATGCGACCACGGAGAGAGAGAGAGACATGCACAATCCAAATATACAGCAGCAGGCGTCAGGGTCGGGATGGAACCCACGACCTTCTGGACACCAGGCGAGGTAGTTAACATCTCACCATGGCGAGAGAGACACGCAAACTCAAAATATACAGCAGGCGTCAGGGTCGGGAAGGAACCCACGACCTCCTGTACACCAGGCGAGGTAGTTAACATCTCACCATGGGGGGAGAGACACGCAAACTCCAAATATACAGCAGCAGGCGTCAGGGTCGAGATGGAACCCACGACCTCCTGTACACCAGGCGAGGTAGTTAACATCTCACCATGGGGGGAGAGACACGCAAACTCCAAATATACAGCAGCAGGCGTCAGGGTCGAGATGGAACCCACGACCTCCTGTACACCAGGCGAGGTAGTTAACATCTCACCTTGGCGAGAGAGACACGCAAACTCCAAATACACAGCAGCAGGAGTCAGGGTAGGGATGGAACCCACGACCTCCTGGACACCAGGCGAGGTAGCTAACATCTCTTAGCCACCGTGATGATGAGAGAGAGAGAGAGACACGCAAACTCCAAATATACAGCAGCAGGCGTCAGGGTCGGGATGGAACCCACGACCTCCTGGACACCAGGCGAGGTAGTTAACATCTCACCATGGGGGGAGAGACACGCAAACTCCAAATATACAGCAGGCGTCAGGGTCGGGAAGGAACCCACGACCTCCTGTACACCAGGCGAGGTAGTTAACATCTCATAGCCACCATGGCGCCCCAAAGGGTTCGAACTGACCCAAGTTTCTTTTTCGCCCCTTGGCATCGCCGTTGTGAACACGACAACGTTATTGCTGCGGGTTTCTATTGTCAGTTTGTGTTTGGTAAATCTGTAATTGTGGATTGCTTTGACGTCGTCTGCCGGCCTTGAAAAATATCTTCCTGAGTCAATGGGCTGGTCCATTGGGCAATGTGAGTCTATGGGCAATGTGAGTCTATGGGCAGCGTTAGTCTATGGGCAGTGTTAGTCTATGGGGAGTGTTAGTCTATGGGCAATGTTAGTCTATGGGCAGTGTTAGTCTATGGGCAGTGTTAGTCTATGGGTAGTGTTAGTCTATGGGCAGTGTTAGTTTATGGGCAGTTGTGGTAATGGTGGTTGTGGTGGTAGTGGTGGTAGTGGTGGTAGTGGTGGTTGTGGTGGTAGTGGTGGTAGTGGTCGTGGTTGTGATGGTAGTGGTGGTTGTGGTGGTTGTGGTAGTGTTGGCATTGGTGGTGGTAGTGGTGGTTGTGGTGGTAGTGATGGTAGTGGGGGTAGTAGTGGTTGTGGTTGTAGTGGTGATTGTTGTAGTTGTGGTGGTAGTGGTATGATTCAAGCCTGAAGGACAAAGACCAGGTGCAACAGCTGCGCAAAGACATCAGTAGTAGCCTCCAGTCCATCGACAACACCCAGCTACCTGGAAAGTTAAAGGCTTGGTGTCTGCAGTTTGGTCTCCTACCCCGGGTGTTGTGGCCCCTAGCAGTGTATGAGGTTCCAATCTCAACAGTGGAGAAGATGGAAAGAGGAGTCACAGGCTACTTAAAGAAGTGGCTCGGAGTTCCACGATGCCTTACCACCATAGGCCTCTATGGAGATGGTGTCCTCAAGCTGCCCCTCACCAGTCTAACCGAGGAATTCAAGTGTGCAAAAACCAGGCTCCAGATGACACTGAATGAATCTCGAGACCCAGTGGTGAGCAACAACGCGCCGACCTTGGCAACTGGGCGCAAATGGAGGCCAGGAAAAGCAGTCCAGGAGGCAACAGCAGCCCTCAGACATGCTGACATTGTGGGTCATGTTCAGCAAGGGAGAGGAGGCTTTGGACTAACTAGCCGTGCTGCTTGGAGTAAGGCCACTGCACCAGAGCGGCGGAAGATGGTAGTGCAGGAAGTACGCCATCAGGAGGAGGCTGCAAGGTGGGCCAAGGCAGTCTCTCTTGCCAAACAAGGACAGTGGACTCGATGGGACAGTGTGGAGAAGAGGAAGATCAGCTGGAAGGATCTGTGGGCCATGGAAGCGAGGCGGTTGAGCTTTTCCATCAGAGCAACATATGACGTCCTTCCAACACCAGTTAATCTTCACCAATGGTATGGTGAAGATCCGGACTGTGCCCTCTGTTCCATGCCAGCCAACCTCAGGCACATTCTCACAGGGTGTAAAACAAGCCTCACCCAAGGACGCTACACTTGGCGTCACAACCAAGTCCTTAAAAACCTTGCGTCCGCCCTGGAGGACAAGCGAACTGCCACCAACTCCCTACCACCCCCAGCAGCATCACACCCCTTACGGACGACCTTTGTCCGCGAAGGGGCTAAACCACCAAAGAGCGGCTCTACACCAATAGAGCGAGACCAGCTGCGCTTGGCCCGCGACTGGAAAATGCTAGCTGACATTGGCCGGCAACTTGTGTTTCCTCCGGAGATCGCAACCACCACCCTAAGACCTGACATGGTGCTCTGGTCCCGTTCGCTCAAGAAGGTCTTCATCATTGAGCTCACAGTACCCTGGGAGGACTCAGTAGATGAGGCTTATGAGCGAAAACATCTGCGCTATGCCGATCTAGCTGCTGAAGCACGGCATCATGGCTGGAACACAGAAGTCCGACCAGTGGAGGTGGGCTGCAGAGGTTTTGTGGCAACATCTACAACCAGACTGCTTAGAGACCTGGGAATTAAGGGCCAGAGCCAGCGTTCGGCAATCAGAGCTGTATCGGAGGCGGCAGAAGGCAGCAGTCAGTGGCTCTGGATGAAGAGGAAAGACCCCAGCTGGGCCCCAAAGTGAGAGGGCCAGGAGGTATGCAGTCAACAATGCTTGACTCAGGGATGAGGACGCCCCTGCCATGCATAGTCCCATGGGATGTTGGCTATCAACAACAAGGCAACTCCTATGACTAATTGGGAATGGGACGCAAGCGTAGGATTGATCACCCTGTCGCTGGCCGCCTTTGGGGAGGGTGTATAGTATGAAAGGCCGAAACACCCTAGGACCCAAAGGTTCACTACTGACGATGCGCTCCCCAAATTTCACCAGGCTCACTGTTCATGAACTCTTGGAAGTGCTTGCACAAAGGATAATAACATCTCATCCTGTGTTCTTTGGAATCTGGTAGTAGTGGTGGTAGTGGTGGTTGTGGTGGTGATTGTGCTGGTTGTGGTTGTAGTGGTGATAGTTGTGGTAATTGTGGTTGTGGTGGTAGTTGTGGTAGTGGTGGTAGTTGTGGTAGTGGTGGTAGTTGTGGTTGTGGTGGTTGTGGTGGTAGTGGTGGTAGTAGTGGTTGTAGTGGTTGTAGTGGTTGTGGTAGTGATGGTTGTGGTGGTCGTAGTGGTGGTTGTGGTGGTAGTGGTAGTTGTGGGGGTAGTGGTGGTAGTAGTGGTTGTGGTGGTAGTAGTGGTAGTAGTGGTGGTAGTGGTGGTGGTAGAGTGGTTGTGGTAGTGATTGTTATGGCGGTAGTGGTTGTGCTGGTTGTGGGGTAACGAGTCAGTGACGTTCATCTATTCGGTGCCAGGTGAGGGTGCCCGTTGCGCAACTTTCCTTTCCCGTAACAAACGAGACGGAGCCGAGAAAAGATGTCCCACTTCTTGACAATGAACTGCCAAGTGTCTGACACGGACAGCGTTTCATAGCATTCCTCAGCGCCTCTCTGCGTCTCTTTCTCTGCGTCTCACACGCGACATCTCACCGCGACCAGCGCCTTCCACCCCAAAACCATCCACATCGATTATCATCATCACCGGCCACATCGTCGCAGCGAGCCGCCTTTTTTTGGTGTTTGGGGGCAGCGGAGGGGGGGGGGCAGAGGGGGACAGGGGGGGGGCAGGGGGGTAAACACGTTTATGTGAAATATAAAAAATAGCAGCACTTTGTTGAACAGGTTACAGGTTGTGTGCGTGAGATAGAATCTTGTGTAGTGGTGGTGGTGGTGGCAAAAGTAGAGGCGCCCCAAGTAGCCAACACTGCACCACAGACTCAATGCTGCATCACAGACTCAACACTGCACCACAGACTCAATGCTGCATCACAGACTCAGCACTGCCCATAGACTCAATGCTGCCCCATAGACTCAATACTGCCCCATAGACTCAATGCTGCCCCATAGACTCAATGCTGCCCCATAGACTCAATGCTGCCCCATAGACTCAACACTGCATCACAGACTCAATGCTGCCCCACAGACTCAATGCTGCCCCATAGACTCAACGCTGCCCCATAGACTCAGCACTGCCCATAGACTCAATGCTGCCCCATAGACTCAATGCTGCCCCATAGACTCAATGCTGCCCCATAGACTCAATGCTGCCCCATAGACTCAATGCTGCCCCATAGACTCAATGCTGCCCCATAGACTCAATGCTGCCCCATAGACTCAATACTGCCCCATAGACTCAATGCTGCCCCATAGACTCAATGCTGCCCCATAGACTCAACACTGCACCATAGACTCAATACTGCCCCATAGACTCAATGCTGCCCCATAGACTCAACACTGCACCATAGACTCAACACTGCACCATAGACTCAACACTGCACCATAGATTCAACACTGCACCATAGACTCATCACTGCACCATAGACTCACCACTGCACCATAGACTCATCACTGCACCATAGACTCATCACTGCACCATAGACTCACCACTGCACCATAGACTCATCACTGCACCATAGACTCAGCGCTGCACCATAGACTCATCACTGCCCATAGACTCAGCACTGCACCATAGACTCAGCGCTGCACCATAGACTCAACACTGCCCCATAGACTGAGCACTGCACCATAGACTCATCACTGCCCATAGACTCAACACTGCCCATAGACTCAACACTGCCCATAGACTCATCACTGCCCATAGACTCAGTATTGCACCATAGACTCAACACTGCCCCATAGACTCAACACTGCACCATAGACTCATCACTGCACCATAGACTCATCACTGCCCATAGACTCACCACTGCCCATAGACTCACCACTGCCCATAGACTCAACACTGAGACTCAACACTGCCCATAGACTCAACACTGCCCATAGATTCACCACTGCCCATAGACTCACCACTGCCCATATACTCAGCACTGCCCCATAGACTCAACATTGCACCATAGACTCATCACTGCACCATAGACTCATCACTGCACCATAGACTCTACACTGCCCCATAGACTCAGCACTGCCCATAGACTCATCACTGCCCATAGACTCTACACTGCACCATATACTCTACACTGCACCATAGACTCATCACTGCACCATAGACTCATCACTGCACCATAGACTCAACACTGCCCCATAGACTCACCACTGCACCATAGACTCAACACTGCACCATAGACTCACCACTGCACCATAGACTCACCACTGCACCATAGACTCAACACTGCCCATAGACTCAACACTGCACCATAAACTCAACACTGCACCATAGACTCACCACTGCACCACAGACTCACCACAGACTCACCACAGACTCACCACAGACTCACCACTGCTGTGTGTGTTGTCCTTACATACCCCTCGCACCTCCGATAAGCACGGTTGACTGCGTACGGCGCGTAAGAAGTTCACGGCAGATACATCATCACCAGCACGCCAAGCCCATTCCAGGAATCGCTTCCTCCTCACCCCCCTATCTCACCCCATCCCTCCTCCCACCCTATTCACCCCCCCCCTCCTCTACCCCCTATCTCAACCCCCCTCCCTCCTCACCCCCCTCCCTCACACCCCCCTCCTCACCCCCCCTCCCTCCTCACACCCTGCCTCACCCCCCCCTACCTCCTCACCCCCCCTCCACCCCCCCTCCCTCCTCACCCCCCTCCTCCCCCCCCCTACCTCTCACCCTCGCTCCTCACCCCCTCCCTCCTCACCCCCCCCTCCCTCCACCCCCCTATCTCACCCCCCCTACCCTCTCCCCCCCCCTCCCTCTCACCCCTATCTCCCCCCCCCCCCCCCTCCCTTCACCCCCCCTCCCTCCTCACCCCCCTCTCACCCCCCTATCTCACCCCCCCTACCTCCTCACCCCCCCTCCCTCCTCACCCCCCCCTCCTCACCCCCCCTCCTCACCCCCCCCTACCTCCTCACCCCCCCCCCTCCTCACCCCCCTATCTCACCCCCCCCCCCTCCTCACCCCCCTATCTCACCCCCCCCTCCTACCTCCTCACCCCCCCTCCCTCCCCACCCCCCCCCCCTCCTCACCTCCCTCCTCACCCCCCCCCCCTCCTTACCACCCCCCACCACCCTCCACTCCCCATTCCGAAAAACGCAGCACCTGTGACAAGTGTCGTGAACGTGATGGTATCATAGGCCTTGACCAGGTCAATAAAGCAGAGATGTAGGTCTTGTTGGAATTCCCTACACCTCTGCTGTGGTAGACGGACAGAAAATATGGCATCAGTGCAGGACCGCCCTTTCCTGAAACTGCATTTGGGCTCCGCAAGCCTCTCCTCAGCGTGCCTAGCAAGGCGATGTTGGTAATCCTTGCCAGGACACACACAGAGACACACACACAGACACACCACACACAGACACACCACACATACAGACACACACAGAGACACACAGGGACACACAGACACAAACACACACAGACACACCACACACACAGACACACACAGAGACACACACACAGACACACAGAGACACACAGAGACACACAGACACACAGACACACCACAGACACAGACACACAGAGACACACAGACACAAACACACACAGACACACCACACATACAGACACACCACACATACAGACACACACAGAGACACACACACGGACACACACAGAGACACACAGAGACACACAGACACACAGACACACCACAGACACAGACACACAGAGACACACAGAGACACACAGAGACACACAGACACAAAGACACACAGACACACCACACACACAGACACACCACACACACAGACACACAGAGACACACAGAGACACACAGACACACAGACACAAACACACACAGACACACCACACACACAGACACAGAGACACACAGTGACACACACACAGACACACAGAGACACACAGACACACACACAGTCACACACAGAGACACACACACAGACACAGAGACACACAGAGACACACACAGACACACACACACACACAGAGACTCCCCCCACCCCCTACCCCCACCCCCCACCACACCATATTTGGCCATGACCACGCCTACCCCGACTCCACCACACCCCCTCGCGATTCCAGCCCCGTCCCCAACTCCATATATGGCAATGACCACCCCCCACTCCCTCACTCCCCCCACCCCCCCTCACTCCCCCCACCCCACCATATATGGCAATGACCACGCCCACTCAGCAACTCCCCCCACCCAACCATCTCCAAGCTCCGCCCTCTCCCCCCAACTCCATATAAGGCGAACGGACACGCCTTACCACTCGCCCCCCCCCCCTCCCCCCGATGGGCGGACGGCCCCTATATAAGAAGCCACCTCGGGCGCGCTTTCAAAGAGCGTGTGGGTTGACGCCCGCAGATCTCACAGCGTGGCCACCGTGCGGGTGGGGAATTGAAAGTTGCACGGGCAGCAATCGAAAAAAACTTTTTTAAAAATATTTAAAAAAAAATATTTTTTTTTTAAACTTTTAAAAAAATATTTACATTTTTTAAAACTTAGAATCCCAACCCCCAAAAGCTAAGACGGCAGGCGGTCAAGGGCTGAAAAGAAACCTCCCCCAATAAGGTCCCCCACGAATTGAACTTAAACCCTTCACCCCACGCCTGTGAGTCTGTGAGACGGTGCATATGCATTGCACGCAATAGCCGGTAGCCGGTGTTGAACTCAGCGTTTGGCGGTGGCGACGCGCATCATGCTGGAGAACAGAGGCGCAGAGCAACACGTGGTGCGAAAGTCGAGGCATGGGTGCCATCAGTTCCCAGGTAAATGACTTACGAATTGGGTTCGATTTAGTGGAGTTTGTGGGTTTTCTCTCTCACCATGTTCTGTTCTGTAGAGTGAGTGGAGTTTGTGTGTCTCTCACTTCTGCCCTGTTCTGTAGAGTGAGTGGAGTGTGTGTGTCTCTCACTCCTGCCCTGTTCTACAGAGTGAGTGGAGTTTGTGTGTCTCTCACTTCTGCCCTGTTCTGTAGAGTGAGTGGAGTTTGTGTGTCTCTCACTCCTGCCCTGTTCTACAGAGTGAGTGGAGTTTGTGTGTCTCTCACTTCTGCCCTGTTCTGTAGAGTGAGTGGAGTGTGTGTGTCTCTCACTCCTGCCCTGTTCTACAGAGTGAGTGGAGTTTGTGTGTCTCTCTCTCTCCTGCCCTGTTCTACAGAGTGAGTGGAGTTTGTGTGTGTGTGTGTGTGTCTCTCTCACCCTGTTCTGCAGAGTGAGTGAGTTTGTGTGTCTCTCTCTCCTGCCATGTTCTACAGAGTGAGTGGAGTTTGTTTGTGTGTGTGTCTCTCCTGCCCTGTTCTACGGAGTGAGTGGAGTTTGTGTGTCTCTCTCTCTCCTGCCCTGTTCTGCAGAGTGAGTGGAGTTTTGTGTGTCTCTCTCTCTCCTGCCCTGTTCTACAGAGTGAGTGGAGTTTGTGTGTCCTCTCTCTCCTGCCCTGTTCTGCAGAGTGAGTGGAGTTTGTGTGTCTCTCTCTCCTGCCCTGTTCTGCAGAGTGAGTGGAGTTTGTGTGTCTCTCTCTCCTGCCCTGTTCTACAGAGTGAGTGGAGTTTGTGTGTCTCTCTCTCCCCCTGTTCTACATAGTGAGTGGAGTTTGTGTGTCTCTCACTCTCTCACCCTGTTCTGCAGAGTGAGTGAGTTTGTGTGTCTCTCTCACCCTGTTCTGCAGAGTGAGTGGAGTTTGTTTGTGTGTGTGTCTCTCCTGCCCTGTTCTACGGAGTGAGTGGAGTTTGTGTGTCTTTCTCTCTATCTCACCCTGTTCTGCAGAGTGCGTGGAGTTTGTGTGTGTCTCTCTCTCCTGCCCTGTTCTGCAGAGTGAGTGGAGTTTGTGTGTCTCTCACTCCTGCCCTGTTCTACAGAGTGAGTGGAGTTTGTGTGTCTCTCTCTCCTGCCCTGTTCTGCATAGTGAGTGGAGGTTGTGTGTCTCTCACTCTCCTGCCCTGTTCTGTAGAGTGAGTGGAGTTTGTGTGTCTCTCACTCCTGCCCTGTTCTACGGAGTGAGTGGAGTTTGTGTGTCTCTCACTCTCCTGCCCTGTTCTACAGAGTGAGTGGAGTGTGTGTGTCTCTCTCTCTCCTCCTGTTCTACAGAGTGAGTGGAGTTTGTGTGTCTCTCACTCCTGCCCTGTTCTACAGAGTGAGTGGAGTTTGTGTGTCTCTCTCTCCTGCCCTGTTCTACAGAGTGAGTGGAGTTTGTGTGTCTCTCTATCTCACCCTGTTCTGCAGAGTGAGTGAGTGGAGTTTGTGCGTCTCTCTCTCCTCCTGTTCTACAGAGTGAGTCGAGTTTGTGTGTGTCTTTCACTCCTGCCCTGTTCTACAGAGTGAGTGGAATTTGTGTGTCTCTCTCTCCTGCCCTGTTCTACAGAGTGAGTGGAGTTTGTGTGGGTGAGTCTATGTTCAGTGTGAGTCTACGTGCAGTGTTTATGTGCAGTGTGAGTCTACGTGCAGTGTGAGGAGGTCGTGAGTCCGATCCCACGGTGGGTAGGAGATGTTAACTACCTCGCCTGGTGTGCAGGAGGTTGTGGGCTCCATTCCACGGTGGCTAGGAGATGTTAACTATCTCGCCTGGTCTACAGGAGGTCGTGGGTCCGATCCCACGGTGGCTATGAGATGTTAACTACCTCGCCAGGTGTACAGGAGGTCGTGGGTCCGATCCCACGGTGGCTAGGAGATGTTCACTACCTCGCCTGGTATACAGGAGGTCGTGGGTCCGATCCCACGGTAGCCAGGAGATGTTAACTACCTCGCCTGGTCTACAGGAGGTCGTGGGTCCGATCCCACGGTGGCTAGGAGATGTTAACTACCTCGCCTGGTCTACAGGAGGTCGTGGGTTCGATCCCACGGTGGCCAAGAGATGTTAACTACCTCGCCTGGTGTGCAGGAGGTGATGGGCTCGATCCCACCGTGGCCAGGAGATGTTAACTACCTCGCCAGGTATACAGGAGGTCGTGGGTCCGATCCCACGGTGGCTAGGAGATGTTAACTACCTCGCCTCGTCTACAGGAGGTCGTGGGTTCGATCCCACGGTGGCTAGGAGATGTTAACTACCTCGGCTGGTGTGCAGGAGGTGATGGGCTCGATCCCACGGTGGCCAGGAGATGTTAACTACCTCGCCAGGTATACAGGAGGTCGTGGGTCCGATCCCACGGTGGCTAGGAGATGTTAACTACCTCGCCCTGGTATGCAGGAGGTCGTGGGTCAGATCCCACAGTGGCTAGGAGATGTTAACTACCTCGCCTGGTCTGCAGGAGGTCGTGGGTTCGAATCCCGACCCTGACGATGCTTGCTGCTGTGTATTTGGAGTTTGCGTGTCTCTCTCATCATCATCACGGTGGCTAGGAGATGTTCACTACCTCGCCTGGTATGAAGGAGGTCGTGGGTCCGATCCCACAGTGGCTATGAGATATTGACCACCTCGCCTGGTCTACAGGAGGTCGGGCGTTCGATCCCGACCCTGACGACGCCTGCTGCTGCTGCTGCTGTATATTTGAAGTTTGCGTGTCTCTCTCCCTGTGGTGGCGTGGATTGTTCTCCGGTTTCTCCGATGTTTCCACTCCACATTGAAACTCCCCGTCACACGTTGAGAGAGTTTATCTGCTGCACATATCCACGTGATGACGATGATGATGTCCATAAGCGAGCTCTGGTTCGTGATCGCCAAGGACGCTTCTAACAACAAAATAATTGCTGAGTTTGTAGTTCAATGTGTATGTTGAACTTCTTTCACACCGTACGTAGCCAATCCGCGCTCATCGCTTGCGAGAGAATGCAAACACACGAAAGTTCGGCAACGACAAATGTGTCGTCAAGCCGTCCACCACACACGGAGGGGGCATCGTAATGTTGACACTCCGATGATGCTCTGCTGCTGTTTGTGGAGTGACTCATGCAGCCAGCTATGGCTGCAGAGTTTGGTGGTACATGTTGTTTACGTCGTTTATTGTGAAAATTCCGTCACAGTTCCTATGATCCACTGTTCATTGCTTTTATGGCTTTATTGTGGTGATTTTCGAAAAGTTTTTTGGTTTAGCCATGTTTGTTTGTTGTAGTACAGAGTTAGACTGATGGCCTTAATCTAAGTTGTCTTGTTGTTGTTGTTGTTTGACTTGCATCCCATGGGATTTTTGCACACAGCGTTGGTGTACGGTGATTTTTTTGCAATATTTTGCTGTCTTTTCTTGGATTTTCTGTTTGCACTTAGTACTTTAAGATGTTTTCTTGTTCATGTTTTTGTTTTTTGTTTGTTGCGGTTGCACCCGATTCAAGAGCCGAATGGCTCACAGGGATATACCTAATACATGAACTTTGAACTTTGTTTAGCAAGTTCAGTCCACCGGTTTGCATGTTGCGGAGTAAATCCACAACTTTCACAATCTGGGTGCCGTCAAGTTTCGCCGGTGATGGCATCATCATCATCATCGATTATCCAGCATCACCGTCGATTATCAATCGATTATTCAGCATCACCATCGATTATTTAGCATCACCATCGATTATGCAGCATCACCATC